>NC_047019.1:27817504-27980946 GCF_902652985.1 Pecten maximus
TTCAAAACTAACAAAGCACATAAGTTATCTACTCTCAATCGATATATTATTATTTTGTTCTGTGAAGTATTATTTAAATAAGTTTGGATCTGTTTGGGGAATCCTGTCGGAGAAAGCTAACAAGTATACAGATTAGTCATGCCTTTTGAGTTTTTAAGTTGGTGGAGATTTAACTATAGACAGGAACTGCTTGTACCATGAGGTATCAGGAAGGCCACAGGGTTGGTATTCTACAATAAATGTATGTCAGAATATCTCAACACATTAATATACTCTTTTGCTAGATGTGAATGGAACCAGAAAATTGGTCCATACTGCAATTTGGCCAAATGGTGAATAGACTTGTGACCTTACACACCCAGCCCTGTAGTTAAAACTTGGCTCATGGTAAATTGAACACATAGAATGTCAAACTATTGAATGTGTGCCTTACAGGGTGTAGAGATATGCTGTGAATATATTGTTTACACTTAAAGAGGAAAGGTAATTTTAGGTAAAAAAATTGTTGTTTGGACGTCTGCACTCTCCTGGTTTGAAGATTTTGTGTTAGTGGGAGGAAGTTGAAATCTATCTGTCAATGTTACTGACACACGTCAGTTTGGCTGTCCTAACACAATGCTACAGAAAGACAAAACTATCAACAACACAACATTTCACAGATTGTGACCAATTTTGATATAAAATTACAAATGATATGAACCAAATAGAATTATTTAAGAGTAGGAAGCATGTCTTGTTGGTAAGATTGTGAACAGAAAATACAGTCCTATTGACGGCCAGATGGTCCACCTTTGCCGTCGGCCATTAGAGAATCGAACTAACAACAAGTTACTAGTACATATGACATAAGAGAAGAGGATTTGTGTTAAAAGACAATACAATATAAAAACCAGTTATGTTTCTATTGTGTCAGGGATGTAGAGACTATAAAAGCATTATCATCTTAAAGACATAAGATAGCTTCCCTTTACAGCAAATCTATTTTTATTTCTTTCATTTGAAATGTAAATAAATGTACACATAAACTGTGGTTTTTGGAGTTTTTAAATAAATTTTCTTTTTGAGGATTATATTCTACCTTTTCTACATTTTGAGATTCAATCTAATATTATTTATGCTTCACTGTTTCTATAGTAATTAAATGCTGAGTTGGCCAAAAACCTGGTAAAATTGTTTGATTTGCAAGTCTTATATATAATCGGGAAAAAAAAATCTAAATTCAGTATAGGGACATGACTGAAAGATTCTGTTTATCAGAGGGAAGTAATTGAAATCTTCCAATTGACTTCCCTACAAGACAAGTAAATTTAGACTGACAATATATATTTTTCTTTACTGAATCAATCTTGTACCGTTATATCAGTACATATTTTTTTTTATGCAGTATTGACATGGTAGAACAGTGAATTATAATAATATTAAACAAGACATTTTGCTCCTTTTTCTTTGGATTCTTAAAAACAAATTTTAATTCTCTGATGTACCTTTGGTGAAAAGCAGCATAAAACATTAATAGAGAACTGCTGCCAATTAAATTGTTGTTTTAACTCAGATCGTTCTTTCATCACCTTGACAACAGGACGAACTTCTGTTACTCAGCTCAGGTTTAATGTGAGTTCCATTGTGACTATATTAGGTGTAGATTGTGAGCATGTTTTGGTTTATAGCCGATTGCAGCAGGGTAAGGTCTCGCTGCTGTGTAATTTCCATGCTCCTCCCAAGCATACCTCGGATTTAAATCATCACTTTATCACTTTTAAATGTGTAGTTACCATCAAATTAACAAGGAAGACGACCCTAAGTATGGCGTTGAACGTACTGTGCACGCCCCAGCTGATGGGCCATGTTTATTTTGGGTTAATATCAAAGGTTCAGAGAAAGCTTCGCTGATTTTTCCATCCACCCTTACATGAACCATGGCCATCGCGCACTTGTTGACCCCTAGGACCGACAATCACTGATATATTTGATGATAGGATTAAATGAAATGGGCGGAGTGAACTGCAATCCGAGTTTTATAAAAAGAAAGTAATAACAAAGGTCAAAGAAAAGTATAATCTAAAGGTCAGATTGGTATTGTCAGTAGCAAAGATATCATCATCAATAAACGGTCATTCAAATGGTCAGCTACCAGCTTCCTGACACATGTCATTGAGATCGAGGTGGACCATGATACCGTGTACCTGGTGTAGCAGGCCCGAAAAGAAAAACTGTTTCTAGTTCCTTTACACATTTCAGAATTTAAATCCTTTTTATAATTTTTCATTGTTCAATCATGTTGACTAATCTAAAATTTGAATTCTTATTTTTTATCCCTGGTGTAATAACTGCAACAAATGGTAAAGGATTTTTTCTTCAAACTTGATAACAAGGTTCCTTAAGGGCTTGACCAAGATTGATTGCCACTTTTGCATGATGTTATTTGGCAGAGTTATGGCCCCTTAATTAAAGAAAAATGTTGTTTTCTGTCATTTCCATGAAATAACTTCCACAAATATTATCAGATCATCATCAAACTTAACAGAGTCATTGTACCTTGATTTTTAGAAAACAGTCTTATTTGCTGTTAAATAACTCTCCGAAAGTCTTCAAACTGAAGAACAGGATTCAATGAATGAATTACGGGATCAGCAAAATTTGTAATAGAGTTTGGTATTGCCAGATGAGAAAAGAAGTCTTGCAAAATCCATTTACTTTATCCCGTAATACATGTTCAATAAGGCTTTATATTTTTCAAGCAATACATTATGGCTCAACAGAATTTATCATTCTGTCCAGCTATATTGACATGTTTACTCCTAACCTAAATAATGTTTACCTATAGAATGTCAGAAAAGTGGGGGATATAAATTCCACAAATGTTTACCTATAGATTGTCAGAAAAATGGGGGATATAAATTCCACAAATGTTTACCTATAGAATGTCAGGAAAGTGGGGGATATAGATTCCACGAATTTGCTAGTTACTCTTTAGCATGTTTTTAAAGAAAATATACAGGGAAAAAACAGTGTTTTTCAATTTTTTATATTTTAATTTTTATGTATAAGGTAGACAAAATACTTATGGTTTACATATTTATTTACCTGAAGACCTAAGTATGGCGCTGTTGCATCATTCTTTAGTTACGTTTTTCCAGAACTAATTTCTATCTAATTGTGATGAATCCCTAGCTAACTATGTATCAACACATACAGAAGGTAGCTATAAATCACTTTATTATCTGACATATTTAACAAGAATCAAATGCTGGGTGCATGTTTATTAATCTTAAGTTCCTAACGGGAATTACTGTCTTTTTCCAAGATGGCGGACATTGAGAATTGACAATCTTTTTTCTGTTAAAAAAAACTTGAAAACATCTCTACCAGTATAATTTGCACAACCCCAACTTTAAACTGTATTTCAGTTAAAAAAAACTGCGCAAATTACTCAAGATTTTACAGTATTTATTTTTGTCCTTATATATTGTATTCCTAAGTCTATAAAATTATGAATTCAAAGAGAATATATTTGGTGATTTCCAATAATAACATGTTTTGTAAACCAGTCTGAGCTATGATGGATGAGAGGATGCTGCAATGCTTTATGATTGCTGGTCAAATACTTGCTCCATGGTCACTCCTGTGGTCAATTTGAGAGGTTTTCATCAATAAGGGACATAATCAATCTCAATCTGGGTTTGGATTCTGGCCGCATGATGGAGGAGAGGAGTCGGGTGACATCACTAGTCTTTATATTCATGAAGGATGGTCACTTTGGGTCAAGCCCCCTATTGATATGACCATTTGATGGACACATGTTAGTCAGATGATATTTCAAACGATATCATGGTCTAGTTTTTTCACGTCAATATTATTCAATTTGTTGTACGAAAAATTCTGTCACAACATCACTCTCCTTAATATTAATGCTAGTCTAAGTAAGTTGTAATTGTCAGTTAACAGAATATAGATACCAATTTTTATTAGATTGGGTTTTTTTTTTCAATTTTAAAAGAAAAATATATTTGCATTTCATCAAATTTCAAAGATGTATACCCTGCTTGTAAATCCATTTTTTCTACAGTCAAATGTTCTTTCGAGGATATACAAATATAAGAAATGATTCATGCATAAGAAAACTTTATTGTCAGAAGTATTTTGTTTTGAACCTGAAAATAAAAACAGGAATTATTCAATATTCTGATTGGATGTTTCCATGATGAAACTAATATTTTTACTGGACACAATATTTGAACGAATGGCATTATTTCTCTCCCAAAGGATTAGAGTGCTAGAGGGCTTAGCACCTACTGAAAATACTTTGAATTTAAACTAAGAAGAATGGGTTTTATTTAATTGAAATATATTTATATACATTTAACTTCAGTATGTGTCAATGTATCTATATAAAAATGGAAAATGAAAATATATCTCTTTAGATAAAATGCTAATGTTCCCTAACCTGGAAAAGGAAAAAAAAGTTAGATCCAAAATTAGGAAAAATGTGTTTTGCATTCAAACAGATTGTTGTCAAATAAATTTTTATGAAAACCTTTGCCCCAATCGTAGAAGACAGAAATATTTTCAAATGAGTGTGTGACATTTTAACTTGGCCAGGGTATTTGTATCATTTAAATGTGCCGTCCCCTTGGAAGGATTGAAACGAGGATTTATGTCTGTAGCGTGCTGAATTGCATTACCTTTTAACTTTACCTCTAATCTGCCTGGTGTCATGAGATGCGATTCAGAGGCTGGCCAAAGATTTCAAATAAAAATGTTTGTACTTAAAAATACGGGTGACAAAGAGTGTGCGATTGATTGGTACACAAAGAAGAAGTCTTTCTGCTGAGGTTTGGGTGTGCTTTCACTCAGCTATCACCGATGACAAATGGGTGGTTTTTCTGGAAAGGAAAATTAACCAATTCATTACGGGGTGATGAGAATGTTTTTAATTCAAGCATGTAGCCACAAAATGTTTGATATCCTTGTACTAAGAGGGGTGAATCTTCCACGAAAACTCCTCATCTATTGATGTTGAGAGATGTCTGGTACTACAAACCTGCCTTTAACCTAGATCACAACACCATCAATTGTAGAATCTCTTAATATAAAATTTTCCTCTGTTAATCAAGAATTGTACATAAATGTTAATTCTCACAAACAATAAAGTATATTTGACCGTCTGAAAATTATAGCAATACCTTGAAAAAGAGTTTTCAATAAATAAGTAAATCTCTTAAAATTAGGAGAACATAGATTACAAAATTGTTTTTCATTGAACATTATTTATCAGTAGTTTCCTACTTTAGGTTAATTACATCAAATTATTGGAAGCCTTATTTTCTGAATACAAGGGAGATCAAATGAAATCAGGATTCATTATTAACTAAATCCTATGTTTGACTGGAGTTAGGGAGTAATGATATATGGTGAAATTGATATGTGAATTGATGCAGGATTTTACAACTACATTGTAGACCAGCTAACAGCAATTGTAAAGAATATTAACAGATATAACCATCATATGTTCAACAAAGACACAAGAGAATATTTGTTCAATAATCAGAAATTAATTATCTCTATTAACATATTTCTTACATTTTTACAGAAACTATGAAACGTTTTTACAGAAACTATGAAAGACGTTGAAATTTTGACATAAACATTTACATTGATAAATTATTTCACTTTTTTAAATATAAATTAATTTGTTCTTCAGTTTAATTTAAAAGTCATTTCTTTATCAGTTTTTGGCACATCTGATGATATTGGAACTAGAAGGAATGGTTCATTTTCTGAGCTAATTATTGAATTTTAAAAATAATTCATTTTTACCTATAATAGCTGATATTTGCCTTTTTGATGCTACATATGTAACTGCATTTATGTTTCAATTTTAGACTTTTGTAGGACAATGATACTCGTAGCTATTTGGGCATCATCAGAAAATCATGCCATTTCTGTTGGGAATGACAGCGTCTGGACTAACCGGGCTGTATACGTCCTTATATCCTCCATTTGTAGCCTCAGCATTAGGGACATCCTGGGGAATTGCCCTCACTGAAAAATGTGCTTGGTTTAATTGCTGCATATCCGTTGGCCGTGAGCTGATCTCTGGCCGTGTCGGCTGCTAATTCGTATAAATACTTGTTCTCTGATTGACCAGCCACCGAAGTCAGTGGCTTGTTGTAATGGTCTTGTCTAAATGTTTCCTCCAATGTGAGAAATATATGAATATTTATGATCGTTTTCTTCTTCGTGCTCTCAGAATGGATTTTCTGTTGGAACACTATGGCCATTTTCACAGGAAATGACCACAGATTAATCTTTCATTTACACATGTTTGTAAATGTTACGTGAAGTACGCGTGACAGACTGACCAAAGTGCGACTTTGATGGGTGCTAGAGGTTTATAGCCAATTGTGACAATGACTTTTAGATTGTTTTATTGCAACATTCAATTATTCTTGTAATCAACATTTTCTGTCCTGCAAAATGACTTAATGGTTTCTAGGATGGAGATGTTTTTCATTCTTTTAATGCCTCTTGAGTAGTTTAATTGTAATTTTTAGTTCTTTATTGTAATTTTTACAAAACATAATTAATTTGCAAAAACAGAATTTTTATGCCTCTGTCACAAAGTGGTCAAATGCATTTTGTATTTCTCTTTGTTCTATCCTTTCACATTAAGAAGTTTTGCTGATTTTACTATTCACTGATAAATAGTAATAGCATATTGATATATTATTTTAAAATTCAATTAAGATTTCTTTATATATTTATACATTTCATTAAATAATCTGAACAAAATGTATCATTTGTATAAGAAAATTTTTTCCAATCTTAAAAAGGATTTTTTATTATTATTTTTGAAGGGAGGTAACTCCAACACAGATCTCAGCTGGATTATGTTAGGCAGTGCACTCCTTAATCAAACTTCACATACATATAACTATTGTACTATTGTCTTTCTACGAATTCTATAAAGCAGCAACCACATGCTTTAATACATCTTGCCTATTGTTTTACCAATACCTAACATTAATTTTGTTGCTTGAAAGATATCATATATTATATATAGTTCAAGATTTCTGCGATTTATTTAAAGGTGCGTGCAGACTTTTTCCTCCATCTCTTAATGCCATCATTTTCCGGATAAAATAATTCAATAAGGTTTTATCAGCCAGACAGAGTTAGGAAATCCAGACTATATGGAAAAACAGAATTGATTATTAGCCAAGTGTTATTTGGGCACCAAAGACATTGCAATCAAGTGATTAAAGGTTTATGACAAGGAAAAAGTTTTTTAAAAATATAGCGGGGATACTGAGGAACACCTTGTGTCACGTGTTCCCCAGCACCATGGTGGCACGCGTCATAGCGCCAAACGGCCTTGATACCTCAGGTCTGCGCTACTCTGCATGTCAGCGAGCAATAAGTTGGGTATGAAATTACAACATTGGCATAGAACTTGACGTTAATGCTTCAGAACTTGATTACGATGGTGCTATGGAGCTGTTGTCTGTTGTCTATAAAAAACAGTGTTTGATCATTTTAACAGATACATAGCCGAGGGCAATTTCACAAGTCTCAAATGAAATTATAAGCATCTGGGTTTTCATTTAACAGGAGGCAAATGATCGAGAAAAGGCTTGATATAGCCCTATCACATCACAGGGAGGGCTTGCCATTTTGTCTGTGTAAATGATAGGCGAAGCTGAACACTATCGGGGAGTGCGACTCCCGTCAACTCGCCGTGTTCTATGGCTAATAGTTGAGGCCATCAGGATCAAATCTTTTACAACCTAATGTTATCTTTACATATTTTACAACACTCCCGATTATAAATTTTATCATAAATTATTCCTGGTATTTGCGCGGCTCTGCCGGAGAGAACAGAAGACAAAATTGTGTTTTATCGTCACTAACTCAATAGCCTGAATCAAATTACTGCTAATGCTTCAGTGTTATACATCCAATGGAGATTGAAAAACTCCGCTCCTCCTCCCCTCCTCTCTTTGTTAATACACATCCCTGATTTTTGAAGTGGAAAATCGTACAAGAATAGAAGATGGTTTAATGAGTTAGAAAATGTATCATTTTGTAAACGGATGTGGAGATAGAACAACACTCGACTGTCTTTGATATCAGCACAGGCTTCCCTTCAACCGAAGCTTGTACACTGGAATATAAAGTACAATGTCTATATGCAAATAAATAGTAATATCTAGGAAAAACCTCTCCCATTACGAGCCGGTTTATCGAGATAAAAAACCATTATTTACATTGCTCTACTTTGGCAAATAACATCCTTCAGGGATGAAATTGAATTAAAATTATTTATTTATCATTTGTCATGCCTGAGTAGCTTGTGAACAAACATTTTCAGGGTCCACATCATACAACGCCAGCACCTGGGAAGCTGAGGAAGGCATTAGCTATATATGCACATAATGTAAAATCTAGCACAGCAATAATTAGTCAATGTGGAAACTTAATATACCATCAGGAGACTTTAAAATAATCTGTGTAACAAAAAGTGATTTTAGAATAATTTTTGGAAGCTTTGGAAGTTAACATGATAAAATGGAGTGGGTGTTTGTTCAGGTTGATGGGTTTGGTACTACTGTATGGATCATTAGGTGTTATGTTGATAAAGGATGTACTGTAAAATTCTCTACTTAATTTTGTATACATTATTCATATTGATGTGAACATGTGAAAATGTGCATACTTATCTCACACTCAGGTGGATTCCCAAAACAAAGTACAAATTGTAGATTCATGACTGCTTTCTTTCTAAATTAATTTTATTGTTATTTTCAAACTGGTACTGTAATTCAGCTTTAAAAAATGACTAGGTAAAAAATTACCAGAAAATTTATCTCTTTTTCATCTTGGTCTGTTATGTTGATGATTAAGAGTTTAAACAAAGGACAAGATTAGTTAGACTTAATTTCAGGGAGAAAAATATCAAATAATAGTGGGAAACTAAATAAACAAATGTGTGAGGATGTTGAAATAAAGCCTGACAGACTCTGATGTTTACAAAAGGATGTGTGTTTGACTTGTACCAAACCTGAAGGGGCTATCTAAGGAGGATGGATTCTCAGAGGAGTAAACCGCTCTCTTAATGTTTTTGTTAAATATTTTTAAATGTCAATTGAAAAACTGAAGAATTGAAATGAAAAACACTGGAATATAATGTCAGAGTACGTTGATCTTTGTCGTTATGAGGATGCAAGAAGATCTTCTATGGTACATCCTGGTAGCAGATGTGACGAGCCGTTTGGGGGCCACAGTTTGCTGGCTGGGACAATCATAGTCTGACCAAGTCTTGTAACGAGAGGTTAATTTGTTTTCGACATGCCAATTATGTGATGACAATGAAAAGAGCCCAGGGGACAACACACACCCAAATGTCATCTGGATTTCTTGCGCTCCCTAATTCCACCATACGGTAGCATTGGCCGTTTTTCATGGGCCGTTGAATCTTGATCTCCCATACGACAATAGAGAAGTTTACTAAATGTTGTGATGGTACAGACTTGTTATTTAGAAGAGATGAGCTATAATCATTGAATTTCTGAATTAAGCTGTGTAAGTGTGACTTTGTGTGATATATAACAACAATTTGATATCATGGCAAAGCTTAGTCAGTCCATGACAATCTGTTTACTAAATAACTGATACAATAATAACCGGAAAAGTAATCATTACGTCTTACAATGTCCCAGCTTAAATGGGTGACAATGGCATGATTTTTAGTATATCCCTGTATAAAAGAGTGACAGTGGTGGGATTTTGATTGGATTTTTAGTATCTCTGTATAAAAGGTTGAGGGTGATGGGATTTTTAGTATCTCGATATAAAAAGGTGACAGCGGTGGGATTTTTAGTATCTTAGTATAAAAGGGTGATAGCGGTGGGATTTTTAGTATCTCAGTATAAAAGGGTGACAGTGGTGGGATTTTCAGTGTCTCAGTATAAAAAGGTGACAGTGGTGAGATTTTTAGTATCTCAGTATAAAAGGATAACAGCAGTGGGATTTTTAGTATCTTGATATAAATGGGTGACAGCGGTGGGATTTTCAGTGTCTCAGTATAAAAGGATAACAGCGGTGGGATTTTTAGTATCTTGATATAAATGGGTGACAGCGGTGGGATTTTTAGCATCTCAGTATAAAAGGATGACAGCTGTGGGATTTTAAGTATCTCGGTATAAAAAGATAACAGCGGTGGGATTTTAAGTATTCGGTATAAAATGGTGACAGCGGTGGGATTTTGATGGGATTTTTAGTATCGCGGTATAAAAAGGTTATAGCGATGGGATTTTGATGGGATTTTTAGTATCTCGGTATAAAAAGGTGACAGCGGTGGGATTTTTAGTATCTCGGTATAAAAAGATGACAGAGTTGGGATTTTGATGGGATTTTTAGTATCTCGGTATAAAAAGGTTACAGCGGTGGGATTTTGATGGGATTTTTAGTATCTCTGTATAAAAAGGTGACAGCGGTGGGATTTTGATGGGATTTTTAGTATCTCTATAAAAAGGTGACAGCGGTGGGATTTTTAGTATCTCAATATAAAAAAGTGACTGCATGGTGGGATTTTGATGGGATTTTTAGTATCTCGGTATAAAAAGGTGACAGAGTTGGGATTTTGATGGGATTTTTAGTATCTCGGTATAAAAAGGTGACAGTGGTGTGATTTTTAGTATCTCTGTATAAAAAGGTGACAGCAGTGGGATTTTTAGTATCTCGGTATAAAAAGGTGACAGTAGTGGGATTTTTGATGGGATTTTTAGTATCACAGTATTAAAGATTAACAGCTGTGGGATTTTAGTATCCCAGTATAAAATGGAGACAGTAGTGGGATTTTTAGTACATTGTATCTCAGTATGAAATGGTGACAGTGGTCGGACTTACTTTTTTTTAGTATAAAAAAGTTACAGTGGTAGGATTTTGATAGGATTTTTAGTATTTCAAGAAAAAGAGAATTTTTAGATTCTCTGTATAAGAGGAAAAAGGGGTTTTGGGACATTGATAAAATTGTCCGGGTCAGTATATTAGGGAGACATTGGGTTGGGACTTGGGGTCTTTGCATGGGCACCTTGTGGAGCCGGACCTAACATATTTATTTATTTTATTTATTTATGTTTTTAATGTGCTAAGATTTTTTTAAAGTAGACAGCAGTTATTTATCTCAATGTAGTTAATTATTTTAATTGCCTCATCAATTGGTTGACACTTAATAAACGTTTGATTTGGTTTCTGTAGTAATATGTATTTATATAAATATTTCATTGACAAACATATTTGGCTTCCTTCATAAAAGCTTTAAAATATATATATAAATTTATTATTTTCTTAAATAAATTAGATTGTGTGTTGTAATTCGCCTGCATTAAACAGAGATTTGATGGACAACCACCCTAGGTGTCGTCCGGTGCACGTGATGATCGTGTGCTGTGCACGCTATCCCACAGAAGTGGTGTTATTATGAATTCTGTTTGAAGGGTTGTTAGCCACTAGATAAAGGACTCCACATTTCTAGAGTAATCTACTTGTCCCGTCCTTAAGGTTGGAGAGGCTATTGAATTGGTGTTACAGACTCATCATTATTAGGATCTGTTTGCATTGTGTTGACTCTGTGATAACACCCAGTCTGTCAGGTATTCGGTAGAAAAATTGTGTGTCAGAAGAGAGGGTTTGGGTTAGGAAATTTATACCTTGGAAAAGGAGGTATAATGAGGTAGGAAATTTATACCTTGGTAAAGGAGGTACGGGGTAGGAAATTTATGTCTTATAAAAAGGAGGTACGGGGTAGGAGATGTATGTCTTAGAAAATGGAGGTAAGAGGTAGGAAATTTATGTCTTAGAAAAAGGAGGTACGGGGTAGGAAATGTATGTCTTAGAAAATGGAGGTAAGAGGTAGGAAATTTATGTCTTAGAAAAAGGAGGTACGGGGTAGGAAATGTATGTCTTAGAAAAAGGAGGTAAGAGGTAGGAAATTTATGTCTTAGAAAAAGGAGGTAAGAGGTAGGAAAGAAATGTCTCAGTAAAAGGAGGTAAGAGGTAGGAAAGAAATGTCTCGGGGAAAGAAAGTGCTTGTTGGGAATTTGTTTGGTTTAAAGATGAATAAAAGTTTTTAGTTTTCAGGATTTGATTTTTTTTATGAAAGATACATATATATATATATATATATATAGATTTAATTTCAGGGCATAATTTAAAAAAGATTTCTCAATGATTTAAAATATATCTATTTAAGCCAGGTACAGAAGAAGGTGTGATGGAGATTATGTAAATGAAATGTATGGTTTTGATTTTCATAGTAACTTAAACATGCCATAGACATTGGGAAACACTCATGAAAAAAACATTGTGTTTTATCTAAGTAAGCAAGCCTATTCCCCTATTCCTGTCCCAGAGGAATCGCACATTTAACGTAAAACCATGTAATAGGTCATACATATGTATTGAGCTGTATAGTGTTCCCTCGTATACTCTTTAACTGATGTCATATATGTATAATTTTTTTCTAGAATTTAAAGATTGCCTCTCTGTTGCGTGCCACTGCCAATTTTGACACATAACCATGGTTTGCAGAAAAATGTCTGCCAGACAATTGCACTTTATAGAACTAAAAACTCCCAATTTAACATTTTTTGATCTGTAGGACTGTTTTTTAATGTTTTGTTATTTACAAGCAATGTCAGTGATAAGACTCGACTTGAATTCAGGTTTATTTCAGATTTATATATTTTGATAGAGGAAGTAAGTGGATATCTGAATATGGTAGTATAGATTTTTGACTCTATACCGTATCAAAGTTAACGAGAACACCACTTGTTTGGTGGGCTGTAATGTAGTGCATTTTATAATCATAGGTGTATTTTAATCAGATCCAGAATTTTTACATGAAAGGTCATGCTTGAACCTATAAAGCTACTCAATTGCTTTGATTTTCAAGAATATTTTGTCGTTTTGAAGCACAAAAAGAAACTTGCTGAAGAATCACCTGGATGTTGTTTAAAGTTATTTCAGAGAAAATTATATTATATTATATTATTCCCTCCACTCGTGGTATTATTTTATATATCATTATAACCACACTCCACTCATAGGATAAATTATATTGCTAATTGTACCATCATAAATTTTTAATACCATGTAGAATTTTATGTTTAAAACACATTTACCCCCCACATGGAATCTATAAATAAACATATGTTCTGCAGAGATCACTGCCTAACATACCGGGCATAGTACAGGGGACCTAATGAAATATGGAACACATATGCAAATTAAAGATAAGCAGATTTGATGACAAATACAGGTTATTTACGTGAGCTTTGACTTACAAGATAATAGGGTTGTGATGAACAGGCTTTTTATACCTTTACCGTACCACCTCATTATCCTGATAAATGCCCTGGTGGTTAATAGCTCGTGCCCTTTCTTTAGGATGAAGACTTAATGTCAGATGCAGGATTGGTCGGATTACATAGTGGATATAGCACTCGTTTTTTACCTAGAAATCCAGGGGTTTTATAGCACATTTATAGACATACAAAGGGTAAAGAGGGGAGGAAAACCTGTCAAACCACCTGGATTTTCTCCTGGTCTCAACATAGTCATTGTAAAAAAATTTAATTAATTAAATATTGGATACATTGAAAAAGTTATCAGTGAAGAAGGACATCTGTTAAATTTCAAAACTTTTTTACTTTTTTTTTTCAAAAACAAAAGTTGTCGGTTGTATTCAGGGTTCCTGAAATAAGATGCAATTGATTACTGTGTAAAAATTGTGATTGTATCAGGGTGTTAACTGGGACAACTAATGTAAAAAAGTTAACATGAATGGTGTAAAAGTGTGGAATGAATTGTAATAACTATGGTGAGTATATACAATATTACGTACTCTAGCTGTTGCAGGTGAAATATTGATTTGGAAAAATATGGTATTCAGGCCTAGGTGGAGCAGAATTTAGGATAACGATGGTTAAAAGTATTAATCACAAAAATGATGGTAAACAGGTGTAATATTAATTAGGATAACAGTAGCATACATTAGGATGAATATAATGATACACAGATGTAACAAAAAGCTGATTACTCAAACTACAAATTCCTAAATGATATTGTGTGTGGAACTCTCGCATTGTCCTCCAGTATGGAATTGGATAATGTTGAGTTTCAATTCTTTGTCACCTTTGATATGGAGGATCACAAAGATTTGAGGTATGTTTACCTATCTAATCCAGCCCTATTTGCTATACCTTTTTATAGAAAGTGAACCTTTCTGTGAATTAGTGTATCAGGTCAGCTGGTGTATCTTTTGTTATACCTGTGTAAAGAGGCTGTTTGTGTACTTTTCTGTGAACCAGTGTATCAGGACCTTTGGTGTATCTTTCGTTATACCTGTGTATAGAGGCTGTTGGTGTATCTTTTGCTATACCTTTTTACAGAAACCACTTGTTAACCTCTCTGTGAATTAAGTGTATCAGGACATTTCAGGTGAACCTTTCACTATACCTGCATATAAGGACCAGGTTCATCACCTTTCTATGTACCTGTGCATTACAAGAAAAACTGGTAAACTGTCTCGGTGAACTTTAGATGAATAAGTACAAATTACAGATATGTGTATAAATAAGAACATGGGTAAAGATGTACAACTTGTGTATAAATAAGAACATGGGTAAAGATGTACAACTTGAAATGTTGACATGGTGAAATTCATTTAGTACCAAAATGACAGGTATGTATAATTCTGTTTTCTTCGTTTCAGTGTAAAAACTCCGGTGAAGGACCACCCTCCCAAGAGTAACCCCAGTAAACGACACAGGGAGAGACTTAATGGGGAGCTCGACCATCTTGCCAGTTTACTGCCATTCGAACAAAGTGTTATATCAAAACTTGACAAACTTTCTATTCTTCGGCTTGCTGTAAGCTATCTCAGGACCAAGAGCTACTTTCAAGGTAAGACAATGTTTCATAATACAGTTACACGTTGGTATAATATGACTGAGTGAGATGTCGCACTACCATGTTGAGGTATGGCATTACAGTGGGATGGTACTATATAAAGATGTCTCTTGGTGGCTCCATCATTCCTTGAAACTTTCTTGATATGACATTTTATCTCACAAAGTAGTGAATCAGTTTGAAGGAATTCTGACAAAGTAGTGATTGGTAGGGCTTAATTCCAACAAAGAATCAGTTTGAAGGAATTCTGACAAAGTTATGATTTGAAGAGTTTCCCAGTTCTGACAAGTCATAATCTGAAGAGCTTCCAACAAAGTTGCAATTTGAAGGGCTTCTGACAACATAGCAGATTAAAGGGCTAGCATCGAACATTGCAACAAAGTAGCAGTTTGAAGGACTAGCTCCAACAAAGTAGCAGTTTGAAGGACTCGCTCCAACAAAGTAGCAATTTGAAGGACTAGCTCCAACAAAGTAGTAGTTTGAAGAACTAGCTCCAACAAAGTAGTAGTTTGAAGAACTAGCTCCAACAAAGTAGCAATTTGAAGGACTAGCTCCAAAAAAGTAGTAGTTTGAAGGACTAGCTCCAACAAAGTAGCAGTTTGAAGGACTAGCTCCAACAAAGTAGCGGTTTGAAGGACTAGCTCCAACAAAGTAGCAGTTTGAAGGACTAGCTCCAACAAAGTAGCAGTTTGAAGGACTAGCTCCAAAAAAGTAGTAGTTTGAAGGACTAGCTCCAACAAAGTAGTAGTTTGAAGGACTAGCTCCAACAAAGTAGCAGTTTGAAGGACTCGCTCCAACAAAGTAGCAATTTGAAGGACTAGCTCCAAAAAAGTAGTAGTTTGAAGGACTAGCTCCAACAAAGTAGTAGTTTGAAGGACTAGCTCCAACAAAGTAGCGGTTTGAAGGACTAGCTCCAACAAAGTAGCAATTTGAAGGACTAGCTCCAACAAAGTAGCAGTTTGAAGGACTAGCTCCAACAAAGTAGTAGGTTGAAGGACTCGCTCCAACAAAGTAGTAGTTTGAAGGACTAGCTCCAACAAAGTAGCAGTTTGAAGGACTCGCTCCAACAAAGTAGCAGTTTGAAGGACTCGCTCCAACAAAGTAGCAGTTTGAAGGACTCGCTCCAACAAAGTAGCAATTTGAAGAGCTTGTGTCCTACAAAGTAGCAATTTGAAATAATATGATATTGAGTTTGACGTTCCGATGACTACACTGTCACCTTCATCAGACTAATGATCAATGTGAAGCGTACTAGCACTGTCTTATGAAGGAAATATTTCCGAAATGTTACGGATGTTTTTTTCTCTAATCTGTAACATCCTGTGTTTTAGTTTAAGTAAACAACAAGGCTTCCATTGAGATCGATATATATCATTGCCTGTGATGGGGTTAATGTAAGAATGGTTTAAGGGGGATGACAATGTTTAAAATGAGGCTAAAGATAAAACGTATAATACTTTAAACTGTTTAAAACCCATTACTCGGTGATAACAGCATCTTATATGGGATTTATACATATCCAAATGTCGTCAAACACAATTTCATGCTAAAAGTAGTCCTTATTTCCAGGCAAACGCATCCATAACCTAGATCTACATAGGCTTTCTGCGAGCCAGACAAAAGTTTGGATTTCCTTTAGACATGCAATAGATAACCTCTATGTAATGTTTACTCACATTTCATTCTTGATTTAACCTTGTTGAATGATTTTCTTGTGCAGAGACAAAGTTTAATTAATGTGTTGCATGCGCGTTAGACCTGCTTTGACACCCCCAGACATGCACACCATGTAGTACGGAAGTTCCGTGTTTCCGTGACGAAGAATGTTAGAACACAGTTGAGTCTTTTGTCAGAGGAGAGGCAGTCAAAACATGTATATATACCGATTTCAAGTGCATCCTTACAATGAAGATATGGTGTGGGCTTTTTTTCTTCTTTTTTTGGTTTACGAAGTTAGACATGCAGTCATTCGGCAGGATAGTTTTTCATCGCATTATCAGTGGAGGAAAACATAGCATTACAGACAGCTGCATACTTCACAAATAAAGTAGGCCTGAACCAAAATACAGGGGCTTTATTTTGTGTTATCCTTGCAGCAAGAGGATTAAGTACAAATTGAATGCTATGACATTGAAATGAGATACAGATTTGTTTGATGTTAGATATTTTTATGCAATTTTAACATTGAATAAGAAACAAAATATTTAGATTTGGTTGGTAATTTTCCTATGTCACTATTTAAAGCTAGATTAAATTTGGAATATTTGAAATCTTATTCATTATAACCATATTAAAGGAAACCACCTATGTCTGGTAATAAGCCCACCCATATCTATTGCAGTTCAGTAAAAATGCTTATATAAATGCATGTTTATTGTCATGCAGTTGTTTAAATGTTGAACTGCCTGGGCTTAATTAAGAGGACAATTTTGTTCAGGCTCCATCGTGATTGAGGTTATGGTGCCCTAGTTAGGCCACTGATAATCAATGATCTTATTCCAAGAATTACATCACAATTAGATCAAGCAAGAAAACTTGAACCATTTCAAAAATGAAATATGAGAAATTTCTTTTAAAGATGAAATTACTGTCATCATAATGAATGAAAATAATTTCCTCCATTATTTGAAGAAAACATTCAATTTCTCTCTGCGTGAATCGTGTTTGGCAGTTCAGTCGCTGTCACAGGTTTTACCGTGTTGGGGTGCAATGTATGATGAGTTTGTACAGTGAGGTACGGAGCCTGACGGAGCCAGTCTGGGGAAGACCAGCCAAATGACTGCTATAATTGAAGCAGTAGTGGGTCCTGTAGTAATTATACTCAATAATCATTAGCTCTGCCAGTCAAACTCGGCTGTTTCAGTGTTTACTCGAAAACACTGACTATGCAATCAATTCTTATTTTTCACTCTTCAGTTTTAGTCAGAAGACATTATACATCTTTGATACCAATAGTACTTATAGTTGTCTTCTGAATGGTATTTATAAGAAATACAGATGTTCTCAAAAATACTGTGGTTGTTGATTTTTAATCCTTTGTTTGATTACGATGTAGGCATATGCTTGTTGATTTTTAATCCTTTGTTTGATTACGATGTAGGCGTATGCTTGTTGATTTTTAATCCTTTGTTTGATTACGATGTAGGCGTTATATATGCTTGTTGATTTTTAATCCTTTGTTTGATTACGATGTAGGCGTATGCTTGTTGATTTTTAATCCTTTGTTTGATTACGATGTAGGTGTATGCTTGTTGATTTTTAATCCTTTGTTTGATTACGATGTAGGCGTTATATATGCTTGTTGATTTTTAATCCTTTGTTTGATTACGATGTAGGCGTATGCTTGTTGATTTTTAATCCTTTATTTGATTACGATTACGATTTGAATACCTTAAATACCTGATATTCTTGAAGTTTTCACAGGACCAAAGTAATAACCAATATAACACAAATAGAGAGCAAAAGGAAACACATGCTAATTAGAATTCAAATGTATTCATACACATTGCATATTAAACTCATTCATTTTATTCCTCAAGGCTGATAACCTAATCAAATTAAGTTTTCCTACATAATATCTTAAGATGGTAATGCAAACTTCATAATTTTCATAAAACCTTGAAGACAATTTTTTTTTAGAAGGAAGTGTGATTTGATTTAAAAATTCTATTATGTATCTATAAAATATTTCCCGAAAAGAAAGAATTTTCTGTGTAGAAGTATTCTTGTGATTTTTTAACAGTATGTCAGACATTAGTGACAGCGGTTGTAGTTATCGAAATTAATGGTACAGGCATTGTGTGCAAAAAGGACAAACCAATTATGTGTCATTATGATAATTTTAGTCAGCTACTCAAGCAGATGAATAAAATATTATTATACTTTTTAACCATACCTTCAAAATTTCTCTAACTAAATTGTAAAAAAATTCTAAATATACATACACAATTCGAGAGTTAAAGATTGAGATATTTTTAATCAATAATCTATGAAATAAAGATTTTTCTTTTTTTAGTTCCAATTTAACTAATTCAGCTGTATATGACCCTGGGCTTGTGCAATCCTATTTAAAATTCACTGGTAAAATCCAAGTAACAAAACTCTACAGATGGTGGTTTTACGCTGTGTTTATTACCTTTTGATCAGAGCTGTAATTTACCTGGTTTTTGGAGTCAGGGTCAGAAATATCATAGCCTAATTGGACTTGATTCTCATCCATTTTATTTCTTCTTATCCACAGATGGTGCCCAAATTAATCACACATACTGTTGTCGTTAATTGTACAGCCAGAAGCTAGGAAATCATTGTTCTGTACTTTTTTGAATTATTTATAGATACTTTGCATCTGATTGGTTTGGAACGTGTCCAGGTATTTCTATAAATAGATCATTTACATGAAAAATTGTCAATCATATACAAATCTATACTATTAGGGGGTTTTAATTTAACATCCATATTATGTTGATTAATTTTTTATTGACATGATTTACTGAAACTTGAGCCACAAAGGGGCCGAGGTGGCCGAGTGGTTAAGGTGTCCCGACACTTTATCACTAGCCCTCCATCTCTGGGTTGCGAGTTCAAAACCTACGTGGGGCAGTTGCCAGGTACTGACCGTAGGCCGGTTGTTTTTCTCCGGGTACTCCGGCTTTCCTCCACCTCCAAAACCAGGCACATCCTTAAATGACCCTGGCTGTTAATAGGACGTTAAACAAAAAAAAGACCCCACAAGTCTTTGTATTTATTATGTTAGAATTGTTCTCCTGTATTGATGAACTTTGATGAAATTCTTCATAGCTTACAATTATTTGATCAAATGTAACTATACTAGCTTCATAGAACATAATTATATTATCTGATAGTAATCTGTACCTATTCACAAGTAAGACAACTGCGGAATTTTGGCATATCAGAAACATAGGGGGGGGGGGGTGATACTGATACCTACAATTGGCGGGGGGACCTAGGGGGGCATCTACAATTGGCGGGGGACCAGGGGAGGGGGGGGGGGGGGGGGGGGGGGGGCGCTGGTCCTCGGTTCAGTTTATTTTACTTTGTTTTAATCCTATTAACAGCCAGGGTCATTTAAGGATGTGCCAGATTTTGGAGGTGGAGGAAAGCCGGAGTACCCGGAGTAAAACCACCGGCCTACAGTCAGTACCAAGCAACTGCCCCACATAGGTCACAAACTCGCGACCCAGAAGTTAAGGGCTAGTGATGAAGTGTCGGGGCACCTTAACCATTCAGCCGCCGCGGCCCCTAAGACATGAGGAATGAGAAGTTATCATTAAATGAAATACCTCAATAAAATTAGTTTGTAATGTCATTGATTCACGTATGACCTTCAAGATAGATACCACTACCTGATTGGTTGAAATTTTCATAACATCTTTTTTTTTTTTCCATTTTAATTTTGCATGTAGGTGTATTACAGCACAGCAAACTCTATTTTGACTTCCATTAATAATTTCTTGAATGATCTATTGATCGAGTGCTACAAAAGACAGAATATGGTGTAAGGAATGATGTACTGAAGTCGACTTTGTAAGACAATAGGATGACTAGAGAAACAGGGTTGATCATTAGACATTATTACAGCATTAGTCACATAGAAGATGCAGTGTATTAGAGGAAGTGACTGTTTTAACATCCTTGTTCTTTTAAGCATTTTACGAGTGACTTCCTGAAGTGAGAGATTCGACAACATTCAGTCAACATCGGGCTACTCTGAGGAGCCCCAGACCGCACTACTCAACATGCTCTACACAGACTTTCCCAGGAATAGCATAAATATTGATATTTTTCCTCTTCAAATTTTATAAGACAATAAAGGAGCGTAGATAAGGTTAAGAAAGAGACCTGTTTAGCACTACCGCTGTGATAGCAGAAGATAAAGGGCTGTTGTGTGTACTTACGCCACACCGAATTGCTCAGTATCATGACAGCAGGTTCTGGCTATTCCGACTGGCTTCCAGAGTAAACGGTTCTAAAATAAAAGTATTTAGGCTCTCCAGCATATAACTACAAGGTTGGGATGCGGGAAAGCATTTAGGTACAAAGACTGTGTAATTATAATCATATTTCATTTGGTTACATTGGTTGGACATCAATTATCCATCCTGTCTCTGTGTGTATATTACGCACAGGCTTCTAACCTTTTCCCCTCAGCCTTTCATTAATGGAAGACTATTCATTTTTACCCATCTTCTTTGAAAAGCCTGCTACTGGTTCCCTAAGAGCACTTAAACAGTGATTTACAATTCCTTGTCAGAATATGGAGAATAAAACTTTGATTCGCTGTTTGCCCATGTAATTAATACAAGAGAATTATTGTTATCTTCAATGCATACGTTAATGTGAGTGCCGCGTTATAAATTATGATCCTTATTCCTCAAGATGTTTGCTGGAAATAATAGTTTCTGTACTACTTGGTGAGGAAATTTCACTAGTAATACATCTGCCTCATATATATGTTTGATGCATATTTCATTTTTGGTCTTAAAATCATTTCAATGCTTTACAAGTTGTCTTGTATACAAATTGATATCGACCACATTTCTGTAAATTTCCATAATTGGAATTGACATCGAAATTATTTCTATTTTTATTTGATTTCCCAATATCACTAAATATGATTTCCAGCTGAGAATTTCGGCTGAAAATATGATATTTTCATTTTTTGAATTGATTGAGTTCAAATTTTTTATGATATGACTTAAGTCTGAAATTCTTGATGATTGTCATGAAAGTTAATCCACGTAAACAATTTTAAGTTCTGGAAAATAGTCAATGACCCTCAAACCTTTACTGTAAGGTAGAGAGCGTCAGTACCCCCAATGTATCTCCAAGAAAAAAGAGTTCTAAATAATTGTTGAGCATTTTTCGGACTAATTCCTTCACGAAAAAGTTACAGTAATATATATCATCTCTGGTTTACTTATCTCATGTTCATTAGCTTTCAGAGAAATTACAAGAGGATGGTATTGGAGGGTACATGGCGATAAATATGGTACCATTTTCAGTCTAATTAGAAATATCATTTTTGAGAAAGGTGGATTATTTACCAGAATAATTACGGTTTGTCTGTGAGTATAATTAACACCATATAACATTGATGACTATATCTCGGTGAAATCTCCCTGATATTTCCACACAGAGAGTGCTACGCCCCGAGGCTTGTACAAACTACATTGACAAGCACACCTGGGATATGTTTCTCTGTATATTAATTAATGAATTTAATAATTCATAGAAAATAATAACCTGAATGTATTTACACATCATGTGAATTTGGTTACAATTCATCTTCTAATATTGATCTGTTGATAATATTGATGTGTTGATCACAGTAATATTGTGATATTATGCCATTTATTAGGCCTTCTAAACTGTTCATCAGAGTTATTAAAAATATAGTCCATAACATTTTACAATGAGAAAATAGCAGGAAAAATTTACCTGTGGCTTGGAAATGTTTTTCTGAAATGGTCATCGATAGTGTCCCGTAAATATGAAAATGGAAGGTTGATGTGGTAGGAACATTTCTACTCTAGATACAAGAATTTCACAGTGGTTACAGGTATAGATTTGGAATCTGAAAATATGCAATAACCATGCAAATATATATAGGGTAAAAAGTAGTGTAGGAGAATGGCCAGCTGGATTAACAGGTAAAATTCACCCGTGATTTGAAAATGTTTTTTTGAAAATGGTCATTCATTGTGTTGATGAAGGAGATATGAGTGTTAAGATATTAAAACTTTGCTCTTTGATTCCAAACATACCCTCTTACCTGAAAAATGAATGATCGACAATATGCTTTCTTCACCAGCCTAGAATCCACCTGTGTTCAGGGAAAACCTGTGTTAAGGGACCATCTGTGTTATGGAAATGCCTGTGTTAAAGAGACCAATTGTGTTAAGAGACTGCCTGTGTTAAGGGACCACCTGTGTTAAGAGACCACGTGTTAAGGGAATCTCTGTGTTAAAGAGACCAACAGTGTTAAGAGACCACATGTGTTAAAAGACCACCTGTGTTAAGAGACCACCTGTGTTAAGGGACCACCTGTGTTAAGAGACCACCTTTGTTAAGAGACCACATGTGTTAAGCACATTAACAGACCTCTTGTGTTGAGATGTCATTTGTATTAAGTGCTGATGATAGTCACTTTCATATTAGTGGAAAGAAATAGTTTTATTGGCTCTCTGATGAGAGTGATATCGGAATATGTATAAGACTACCTGCACAGATGTGAGTTAATCCAGGTGTCTTAAAAAGGAGGTCTTTGTAAAGTCAAATGTCAGTAGAAAGTCAAAAAGTTTTAATTTGGTAAAATCAAATAAGTTCTTAATTTTTGTTGTCTCATTTTATTTTTTGTTTGCCTTTATAATTTTAATGTCTTTGATCAGGTGGTCAGTGGCACAGATGTAACACACATGCCTTTCTCCTAGGTTGCTGGGGTTCGATTCCTAAATCGGACATAAAAAGGTATGAGGTCACCTGCCCAACACATTGGTTTTCCCTGGGTACTTCGGTTTCCTCCCACAGAAAGACCTGCAAGCACTTTCATCTGATCAACAAGCATGATTAAGTTGACATAACTTAATTGTTTTGCAATTGTTGTAAATTGAATAAAGTGATATTTACAATGTTGTATAAAGAAATGACAGAGGTAACAAGGTGATCATAT
Source organism: Pecten maximus (assembly GCF_902652985.1). Taxonomy (NCBI): domain Eukaryota; kingdom Metazoa; phylum Mollusca; class Bivalvia; order Pectinida; family Pectinidae; genus Pecten; species Pecten maximus. Next base: position 27,841,167 of record NC_047019.1, read on the forward strand.
CTATATTTGTACATAAGGACATGAATGAGTCGTTTATAAAGCATATTAATTGATTGCTCATGGTTCAGCTACTGTGAGAAACAATTTCAACCTAATTATTTTTTGATGCGTTTATATTCGTCCAGTGATCTCAGCGTATTCTAATTTTTCAGATGTTAAGTTTGTTTCTGGGTCAGTGGTTTTACTGAATTAGGGTAACACTGATATGCTTAGTCACTGAAATCTTGGATCAGGTGAATAATCAGGTAGGTTGGATCAAGGTCACTGCTGTAACTCAACTTGTTCATTGGGTAAGTTGGATCAACGTTGCTGTAACTCAAACTTGTTCATAAGGTAGGTTGGATCAACGTTGCTGTAACTCAACTTGTTCATTAGGTAGGTCGAATCAAGGTCACTGCTGTACTTCAACTTGTTCATTAAATAGGTCGAATCAAGGTCACTGCTGTACCTCAACTTGTTCATTAAGTAGGTCGAATCAAGGTCACTGCTGTAACTCAACTTGTTCATTAGGTAGGTTGGATCAAGGTCACTGCTGTAACTCAACTTGTTCATTAGGTAGGTTGGATCAAGGTGACTGCTGTAAATCAACTTGTTCAAGAAGTTTTAGTTTGAAAGTTTACATGTCACTGTTTCACATTAAAGGTTAGAATTATTTTTTTGAATTTAAAGATAAAATATTCTTTTAAATTTGTGTATATGTATTATATATTATCCTCTTAAATACAAGAGTTCTGATACATAATTGTTGGGTATAAGTAAAGGACTACAAAATTTTAAGAAGATTTTTCACAAAGATAGTTATCCAGAGTTGAAGAAGAATGATTAAATCATTTTATTTAGTTTCAATTACGAAAAGGATAGACTTTCAAGCTCTCTTGAAAATTTAATTTTAGGTCAAAATGCATATCAAAATATAAAATACATGAATACAAAATGAAAATACATATCGAAATGAAATCCTGGCATGTATTAATATCACATGAGTTCCTCAAAGGACGAAACCAGATCTGTAAAGCATCTCTTTACAAAACCATGCAGATTCTTTTTGTATTTCTTACATATGAATTCATTTCCATGTATGATTGACTGAGTCAATACAGAGTCTGGGACATACCGCCAATCAATGAAGCTTACTTAAAGCTGTCTCTCGTAGATCAATTGCGATATGTTATCTTCACATTAGCATTACTCAAATATGGCAGAAAAATTGCATTTATGTGCCACACAACTTCTGGATAGAACTTAGTAATTGAACACATTTACTTGCACAAAACATTAAAATCCTTCTATGTATCCATTTCTCGTCCCATTTTGTTGAACGCTAATTATTTCCTACGATAGCGTAGCATGCACACGTCATGCCATCATTTGAAAAGACATGGCCCACGTTTGATATGGGTCCATAATGTAGGAATATTATTTACACCAGCGTCAAGGCGACACTTCATTTCCTTAAGGAAGTTGGGCAGGGGCTGATGCAAAAAAGGCTTACCCATTTCTTTAATTACTTCTGGCCTGTATGAACCAAGCAAGAGCAGCTCAGGTTTCCGAGACGGACCATTCCAGGCTTTTAACCGCCCCTCGTAAAGCTGTGAGCATCATCGGTACATCACATGGATGATTGGGTCAGTTCTACCACCAGACAATGCATACAAACAAAATTGAATATTTTTTTGTCCTTGTCTATATCTATTGTGAAGACTGTGAAGGATATTTGTTCAAAGAGATAATAGTTGGGATATTCTATTGTAATTAACATGCTAGGCTTTTCATTTCCAGTGGAACTATTACTGTCTAGTGATAAAGACCACCAAGATGGATTTACAAAGCAATGAAAAATGACTATTTTTCGTCCTGTTAATTGACCTTTGGGGTAGTGGAATGAAGAATATGAATTTTGTATTGATGTATGTTAATACTATATAGATATGAAAGAATAAACAAAAATAATCATGCAATATTTATTTTTTTCATTTACCGTATTTATTTGTGAATTGACCTGAGATAGAGATTCAATGTTTGAAAAAATGGAATATTATGAAAAGTATAGTAAAATAAAAGTTCTGTTTCAAAACACTTTTGCCACCTCATTTGCCATTGTTTGTGGTAGTTTGACTATAAATTCATTTCAAAGTAACGATAATGTAGGAAAACTTCCTACTGTAGTTATAAAAGAATTTTTACAATGGTAGGTAGATTGGGAATCTAAAACTATATAATAACCATGCAAATATATATAGGGTAAAAAGTAGGTCAGGGGAACAATTTCAGGATCTCCAGGGAAATGGCTGACTGGAGTTATGAGGTTTATTGGAATATAAAGTGTATAGCTGGAGAATAATGAAGGTTAGTGTTACAGCTGAGGCTTCACGACCACGATATGTCTGTCTTACTGTTGGGGTGAAGAAAATGCCTTGTTTGTATATTAAGCAAATTTAGTATTTTCAAACTCTCTGGTTGTTTTCAAAAAAAATTAGTTGCTTACACAAACTCAAAATGTTGCTTTCCTTTGTGAGGTTGTATGATATAATTGATGTGAGTATAGATTTCAAACTAATGAACTTAGCATAAATAGGCGGGTTTTCAGTAAATTTTTCGCAACAAAAGATTTTTATCATTGAATATAAATCTAAAATATTGTTGTTATCTGTAATCTATCATTATATACAAGTAAAGAAGCAGCCAATAATAAAAAATGTAATTTTCAGTCATCATCATGATGGAGATATTAATGGCTTTTAGAAGCAACCTATGGAACTTGCAAGAATTGGTGAATACTTCCTATCGAGAGTAAAAACAACATAATCATGCGAATTACTTTTGTTCTGGTTCTGTATGGGTGAGATATGCTCAAATCATGTTATCTCAGTGAGATATTTTAACTGGAGGTCTGTCAGTTGTTTGAAATATCAGCACCTTAAGGATTTAAAGTGAACTCCCCATACAAGGACAGACTATACTCAATATGTTGAGCTGTAATTTACTGCCTGACACCTGTGTCTGGGAACCCTAATTTGGTAATTACCCCATTTTACCTGCTTCTCTCCATTGTTTGCAGCCAGTTGGTCAGACGGACATAAAGAATGTGACATACTAATAACTCGGGTCTCAATAGACCATACATTATCTTAACATTGTTTGCAGATGTTCAAAATATGCTGTCCAAATTTGATAATCACCTTGTGATAATGCTGGGTTGTAGGGGACTATAGTGATATCTAAGGTTCCATGTCCGTTCGGCGGGTTATTTGCCTACGGCAGAAAAGATTGTCTGTGTAATTCTTTGATGACACAGATATCTATCGAATTAAGAAAATGAAATCAGTTTGCTACTGGAATTGTATTATTAAACATGATTATTTAATCTCTGAAAATCCTAAAATTTCATTGGGATAGATAGATATATCAGCTTGTTTTCAACTGTTCTGCCCCAAGGCTATAGTATCCTAGAAATTACCCAAATTTACTACATAGGTAATTGTATTTCTTATTTTAATCAATCCTCATTGTGCCCTCATCCGTATTCAAGTTCAAATTATACTGAGAAATTACTACGACCACAAAACAAAGTGAAATATATCAAGGTTATTTGACGAAGCAACTTTATTGAAATATTTCAGTATGTTACATATAAATAAAAAGTTTTATATTCCATAATTCAATAACTGTCCAGACATTTTTTGGGGGGGGGGGGGGGGGGGGGGAGAGGGGGGACTGATCGTTCCATTCTCCTGTTAAAAATGTCCAAGTTATACCAATTTCTTATAATCCACCCAGGAAACAGAAGAGTCTGTATACGTATGGATTAATTATCAAGGCTCTGAAACATGTCATATTTATCTGACATGAGTTCTTGTCTGATTATAAATACACCTACCAATAGAGTAATATATATTATATTGCAGCTAAATAGAAACTTCAATTCAAGATCATTAATGGTCACATCTATATAACAAAGACTATTTCATTATCCTGTAATAACCCCCCTCCCCCTACCGGTCCGATAATAACTCTCCTGCCCCCTACCGGTCCTATAATAACTCCCCTGCCCCCTACCGGTCCTTTAATTACTTCCCTGCCCCCTACCCGTCCTATAATAACTTCCCTGCCCCCTACCTCCTACCCGTCTTATAATACCCCCCTCCCCTGCCCCCTAACCGTCCTATAATAACCCCCCTCCCCCTAACCGTCCTATAATAACCCCCCTGCCCTCTACCCCAACCTATTGTCAGCATGTACTGACCCCCTGGGGTTAATGCAGGATAAATATGGTACACATATACCAAGGTGTCCTAATTCTGTAACACCAATATTTGAGATATTGCATTGAATAGAACTGAGATATGACGTAACTTTAGCTAACGTGATTGGTGACAGTTGACCAGCCACTGTGATCCTTGCTCCTGTTAAATGTATGCTTTCATCACCGGATAATTCTTACATATATGCATAGCATGTCAATTACTGCCATTCCATGCTGTTAATTGAGATGTAATATAGGTAGCCGTAGACTATTGTTGTCATCTTATTCCGGGTATTTGTTATCGGGGCCCACGGACTTACAAACATCCAACTCCACTGATGTAATGCTCTATTATACCGTAACATACTAACTGATACACAATAACCCGCCCAAATAGATTGATTTAATTATCATTTCAATATTTGTCAATTTGTAACACAACAGTGACACACAAACATCACCAGGACTCTGTGTCAGGCGTGGATGCACAAGCCCGTCAGTATGGTGTTGGCTTGTTGTGGCGAGTGGGAGTGGGGAATGACTGCTGTGCTTTTGGTAAATCGTATGATAAGAGAATGGTTCCCCGTGACAATGTTTGTCGGGGGTGGCTGCAGAACCTAATTATGTTATATAAGACACACACAATGCTTGTCAAGCACATGACTCGCAGCCGCTTGGAAGGATTTGATTGTGCAGACCTGATGGGGCTAATCATTCTAATTAGATTATGTCATTAAATGAAGAGGTCCAGGAGGCCATCTCTATGATCCAGAACTCTTGTTCTCACCACTATTCTTCCATCAGTACCCCATTTCAACTTCAGTATCTGTTAGCCAGTATTGCAGTTTGAATTTTACTTTTCAAGAAACTTAGAATAAAGTTTCATTTTTTCCCTAAGTGATTTTATATTGAGCATTCTTAAGACTACCCATATTTTAACTTTAGTCCATAACTTAGTCCATAACTGATGATTTTTTTTTTATGAAATTTTAATTTTACTATATTTAATTGATCTTTTTATTATAATGTCATTATTTCTTCTGATTAAAATGTTAAAAATAATTTAGCTGGATGGTTCCTTAAATGTTCTCATGGCGATTTATACTACGGTAATTCAATCAGATTTTGATATCAGTCATGAAAATAATATTCTAAAACAAGCCTGGATTCTTTGAAACGCATAGGAAATGTAATATCCAAGTTTTTTTTTTATATTCACAGCAGCGTTATAGATTTAAAGCATGTCTAATTCATCGTCAATCCTGATTTATACATAACCAGACTGATCAAGGCTGTTCTTTAAGTATAGATATGTTATATGTTCTAATATCTTAATAAACAGAAAAATTGTGTTATCAAATAGGCTGAAATATTATTGAAGTCTAATTCATAGCCATATTTTTCTTCATTTGAACTTTTCTTAACAAAAGATTTCAGCATTCCTGTCATCTTAATAATAACGCCTGGTCATATAGGGGACATATTGTTTTACGCAGAATCTGGAGTTTTGAGAAGCTGCCCAGTATTTAGCCATTGTTAGAGTACAGAGTGACGGGGAATTGAGGATATCAAGAAGGCAGGCTTTGTATTTGATCACAAATGAAGTCGGGGGAAACAAAATTTAATCCAGCTATTTGTGGGAATGAAACAGAGCCCTGTTTATTTATATTGGTAAATAATCCTCAGTAACTTCACCTAACATCAGTATCCATTTCACAGGTAAAGTTCAGTGATTAGTCAGCTTTGTTCAACTTTTGACAGATAAAAATATTTCTTATTGAAAGTGATCGGTGTTTATCCATTTACTAGATAAAACCTGTTTAGATTTAAAATTCCATCTTTGTTGAAATTTTCTTATTTTAAGTAACGTTGATATTTTTTTATAAAAGAATTTTGAGCTTTTTTTGTTGATCTTAAAAAGGTACCAGACATTTTGGTGGATTGAACCAGGTAGGGGTTGGTTAATGTAAGGTGACGGTAGATGATGTCTATATCAGGCTAACTCTTGACGAGGTCTGACCCGACTATACAACACACCACTATCCTACAAGGTTCTCTGTAGTTATCCTTCTGTTTCTTAGTGTCGTTCAACAATGGCCGACAAAAGACCCCTCACGGGCGGCCTGATCGAGTCGACAATAAATCGCTTAGCTTTGTTAGACTGTATAATAAAAAGCTCCTTCCATACAGCTCTTCGCGCTTCGTTTCATTTAAATACACAGTAACATAATATAAATACACAACACTCTTTTTTTTTCTCAATGTTTTTCCGTCAACAGTGACATAGAACAGATTTTATGATAATTTTGTATAAAATTTTATGGGTTTTGTTCAGATTTTTGAAAAATAAAAAAAAAGTCTTCAAAAGAAGGAAGATGAATTGTCCACCGACTATCAGCATTTAAAGTGAGACTAATAGTCATACTGTAAATGCGACTTGATATCAAAGACACTTGAGAGAAAATCGCTGAAGGTTTTAACCCTGTGAGGATCTAATTGACCTTCCAGGCATCGGTTTTCAATTAAATGTGTATCAAACCTTTGGACAAATAAAACAATTATCCCCCCTTTAATGGTCTTATACACGGGTGTTTGTACAAACTGCACACTCTGTCTATAGAACTGATGGCTTCCAACGTCAGTAAATGTTCGCTTGTTCAGAAATGGCCCATAACCCGACATTTTGATCCTTGTTGCTGGTTACGCAAATCCATTCATCACTTTCTAGTTGTCCCAGAGAATGAACAAGTCGTTTAAAAATGTAATTAGGATAATCATATATTTTAGGTAAAATTATGAAATTTATGATGTAATTAAGTGTACTCTTAAATATTGGAACTGAAACTACTGGTGTTCCAGAATTTTAAGTGATAGTTTCAGGAAAGAATTTTAATTACACTCAGTTGCCATATGTACAAACACAAATCTGTAATTCAGTAAATTAAACCTATACTATTAGATATGTAATTTGTCATATCAAACAAAATTACTAACCCCTGACTTTACTGAGTGATTCCTGACTTTACTGACACCTGACTTTACCAACACCTCACTTTACTGACACCTGACTTTACTGACAACTGACTTTACCGACACCTGACTTTACCGATACCTGACTTTACCATCACCTTACTTTACTGACTCATGACTTTACCGACACCTGACTTTACCAACACCTGACTTTACTGACACCTGACTTTACCAACACCTGACTTTACCGATACCTGACTTTTCTGACACCTGACTTTGCCTTCTGATTCTATTTATAGCACCACTAATGCTATCTACCAAATATGGTACTTAATTCTCTCTTAAAGAGTAGTTCCTGCTTTGTCTTATTTATGGAAATAAAAGATCCACATCCTTACTCTTATTTACAATTTTATATCTGGGACAGGAAGTAAGCCGGTTAATCCAATCTATAGGTAAATATGTTGTAACGAAATTAAACACATGGGAAATGAGTAAGAATTTCTATACTATAACCTTTTTCAGGATCTCCTAGGCCAGGAGAATGACCTATGGGCACAGTTTGCATGTTGTCATGGATACATGATGAGAACAGTTTTGGTGTGGGTACAAAAAGGTTGATGAATAACCTCGGTCCTACCTAACTATTTACACAGAAGTCATATCTAGGCCAAGTGGAACCCTCCTTATAAACTAATATAATAGCTTTCATCATTGTTTTTATATACTGGTGAATATGTCGTGTACCATCAAATTTACTGCAGTCTGCTGCCTCTAAATCATAATGTGAAAACAAAAATATTTTAATGTGTTTTCCTAAAACATGTATTTTTTTAAAATATGTATTTACCCTTGTGAGGTATTCATTAAAGTGGTTATTTTACTTTATGGTAAATTATGATTTCAAAGTAAATATTTTAGATGTTTATGATAGATAAAAGCTCCATGATTATTGAAATGTCCCTATCATCACACAGTGTGTGGATAGCTTCCATGATTTGGGTGTTTGAAATACAGGCATCAATTCCGTGCCACAAATCACACATATTTTGACAGTCAGGGTTGCAAAAATGTTTGTAAATGATATTGAAAGACCTAGAAGCTGAATGCTACCTTTATAAAGCAACACAGCGACAGTAGAATTAGCTCTGGTTTTGGTACCAACTGATTCACTTAGATTTGACATAGACACCTCATCGGCTGGGTCACGGAATCACTCCTGCGTTTCATTCTCTGGATGGTACCATGCTTGTCTCGCTCAACTATCTGCTTCTTGACATGATTAGGGATAGATTAAATGAGCATTCATGTGGGATTAAGGGAAAGCCATGAAGGAAGAGGAGTAAAGCAATGCCGATTTACAATAAATCGACTACACGCAACTTGTCCGACTTTACAGTCCAAAAGCTGTGTGTAGGGTACGGCAATTACTACGTATATATCTGTCAGCAATGTCCCGTTGTACATCAAAACATCGCATGCCACATGCAACACCCAGCTCCATTAATGACTGAAGGGGACTCAGCGACAGGAGAGTTCTATTAATCCAAGGGGATAAAGCCAACGGTATCACTGACATAGCCACCTCTGGGATCACAATGCTACTTTGTCCAAACTAATCAGGGAGTTTGTCCACTATTTACTGGCCATTTGACCTCACTGGAAACCCAGGTTAAAGGTTAAGTCATTGGTCCTGTCTGGGATTTACTTTGTGGCCAGCCGATTTCATTATAATCCAGCTGATGGAGACGGGCACGTGTCATGTTTCATAAGGACATTTATGTTTGTATTGATACACAAGTATATAATCTATGTATATATTATTTACCAACATCCTGAATATTCCCACCGCGGATAAAAATACCAAATGGAATTTTGTTTTAAAAGTACATCAGTATTGTGCTACATTTTCCCATTGAAATATTTGTTTTTACAATGAAAGATGGATTATTTTCGTACTCTGACAAAATTAATAGTTTTTTTTTGATGGCTGTAAATATCGGGTAACATTTTTGATTTTACGCTCAGCTGACCAATCAGGAAACAGTGTTTGGTGATTTATCATTTAACTGCTTGACCAATCAGAGAACCGTTTTGTGTTTTAGTACTAACTACTTGACCAATCAGAGTACAGGATTAATTATAATTGTCACTTTTGATGGCACATTAGCCTTATATAGGCAGTTTTATTGTGACATTTTTCTGTTGGATGCATTGTTCACAAAAATAGATACTTTTATATAGAAAATACTGAACAGAATACTCCAGGTACCTTAACTTTAGATAAAAGTCAAATTCTAGAATACCATCCACTTGATGAAAGCCATATCCCTCATTAGTGGTCTACACCTGTATCCCCCTCCCCCTCCCCCCTCCCCCCCCAAAAAAAAACTGACATTATTTTGAGGTCTTTTTAGCAAGCAAATCTGGTTTTTATATTGACCAATTAGAACACTCCCTCTGTGCCATCTACAAAATTTACATGTCGATGACTGATTACCTGGTATGAAACATCTAATTATGTATATAATTGACCAATCACAGTGATTCCAGCTAATACTGCCAGTGGAATATATAACAACATACATTTAACTTTGAGAGTATTTTGTGAATAATTTTGCACAGGAAAAATGACAGAATTTTCAGAAATTTTAGGGTCAAGGAGTTTTATTTCTGACAGGTGTCAATAGTTAGTTGTGGTCTGGTCCTGGTGCGGATAAGCCTATCAATCATTATAATGTTGGTTGCTCAACAGAACGGCATGGCTCAGGTATCAGTAGCCATTGTTTCTGTATTGCATTCGAAGGTTACCTGATCTCTTGGGCAACTTAATTGTTGTTGAGGGTTACACTGACACATGACCTTCAATATGGCATACTTCTACAGAATGTAGCATTGAAATTGTGAATAAAAAATGTAATCGGCTATTTATGTTAAAATATTGCTGTACAATGTTGATTTACAAAATAATTCAAGGTAGAACTTAGTTTTACAACACGTTTGAATGTTTATTGGCCAAAACTTGTAAAATACAACTGTACATTGTGAAAAAAAAGAAAATATAAAAGGCCAAATTCATTTGTGAATCATGCCTCAAAGGATATTAAAATATGGATGATTAAATTGGGGATGAAATAAGAAGATATGAATCTTACAACTGCTTGATTTATTAGATAAAATATACATGTGTATTAAATTTTGGTAAATAATTGAGAGAAGGGAGGTTACTGTTTAATTTTGAGATCAATCTTTGTCTGGCCAAGCAATAACAGAGAGATCTATAGACAGATCCTCTAGTCCTATTTCTGTTGGAGCGATGTCATTAGATTAGGGTGTAGCCCTCTCTAGGATTTCTCTACAGTGTAGTTGTGTCACATTGTGTAAACCAGTCATACAGTAGAGTCACATATCTGAACACCTCATACCAGAACACCACATATCTGAACACCACATATCAGAACACCATATATCTAAATATCACATATCTGAACACCTCATATCTGAACACCACATACATGAACACCTCATATCTGAACACCACATACATGAACACCTCATATCTAAACACCATATATCTGAACACCACATATCTGAACACCATATATCTGAACACCACATATCTGAACACCTCATACCAGAACGCCACATATCTAAACACCATATATCTAAACACCACATATCTGAACGCCACATATCTAAACACCACATATCTGAACACCATATATCTGAACACCACATATCTGAACACCACCAATCTGAACACCACATATCTGAACACCTCATACCTGAACGCCATATAAGTTTTCTATGGATTTGCCTTGGACTTTAAAGTAATCACTCTCTTCTTCATACTTCAATACTTGCTAAGGAAGAAGAAGATGTCATTTTCATTTATTATGCTTTAGCAACTAGATTGTAATCCTTTCCATGTTGAGATACACTTACCATATTCACATACATGTAACAAAAGTGCTAAATAGGTCGGTTTTCCATTTAGGTACATCAGGGTAACCAATATAGGATTCATCAGGATAACCCATTTAGGTTCATTTGGGTAACAAGCTATGTACTTCAGGATAACCCTCCTAGGGTTCATCAGAGTAACCAGCTCAGTACTTCAGGATAACCATTTAGGTTCATTTGGGTAACAAGCTATGTACTTCAGGATAACCCTCCTAGGGTTCATCAGAGTAACCAGCTAAGTACTTCAGGATAACCATTTAGGTTCATTTAGGTAACCCAATCATGTACATTTGGATAACCTAGTTACATACATCGCCTTACCCATTGAGGCTCATCAGGATGTACACCATTAATGCCCTGTATATTTATGTGACATGTTATACATACTTATAACTAAAGTACATCACATTTGTCCTCATTACATATATTATACTATAATCACTGTAATTAAATAGAAACAATATGATTGGTTGTTTAATTGTTCTCTTTCAGTTATTGCCATGTTATTTAATCAGTTGGGTCGGCTGATTCTGTCAGATTATGGACAGTCCCTTGGGGACGAGCGGGCGGCTCCCCTCCAGCTTTGATCTGTCAATCACTACGTAATTTTGTTGATTGCTATAAATAATTCAGTCAGACCAGGGAGAAGTGGACGGATGATTTTTATTTTGTCTGGGTATTCTGGGGCATAAAAAACAAGATCATTGAAAGAAACTAATGAAAGCAATGGCTCTGTGTAAAATTTACGCTGATGTCCGTTTGATATTCAATTTACATTTGCCATAATTGAGTCTGAACTAATCAGGAGGGATCAGCATTTGAGAGAAATACAGGTACAAGTCGATTGCCCTCGGTTAATTAACAGATAAAAAGAAGTTTGGGATCGTCAGGTAGGCCATCGCGGACCTAGGCTGATTTCCTCTGAGGGTTCCAGCTTGTGTTGATACAATTCTGGGTAATGAGGCTGGTGGGTTTGTTCAGACCAACAATCCACCATTGTTTAGCTGTGGGCTAGCGCCCGACACCATGTTGCTTGGTAATTGTGGATCAGCGGGTTTACTGGCCAGAAGCTTTATGTCAAGACGGTTTTTGATGTATTTCACTTCTTCTTGTCAGCTTTCTTATGGATGAGAGTTTTTGTCCAAGGCGTTGATTACACTTGATTATCCCATTGGAAGCTGTGTTATCTGGACTTGAGAATTAACGGGGAATGTCTTGGACACCATTATCCATTTCACCCTTCATCAGATCCGAACCACTCCAAAATATTCCCTTTACGCTCTGTTTTCGTCTTGATAACTTGTGTGATTCTGCTAAGGAGGTTGTTATTTTCTCCTTTGTGATGCTGGTATTGACGGCTTCTTTGCATACTCGGCATGAACCTGAAAAAAAATATTCACACCAATTAGACAAACGTTTCAGCCAAGCAAGGTATTACAGTGCAAAGTAATTGTGAACCCTAGTCATTTACTTGAACATATAGATATAGTATTGATCTGCGTACACTTCAGGATTATAAATAATTCTTTCATTAAATGTTTTCTATTAAGAATATAGTTTCAATAAATCTAAATGATTTTTTTAATTGGATTTTCTTTCTTCACTAACTGTAAGATAGAAGCTAATCAGGGAATTATTTAGCATTTTTCATAGAATTTGATGTTTTTTTCTGGAATTATTGGTCAATACATTGCGATATAAATGGTGGAATTCCATGTTCTGTTTTAGATATGCAAATGTAAAAGTTCATAGGAGTGAATTCCCCCCAGAACATGTATGGCAATGTATATAATTTAACATCATAACATGCTGCAGTTCATGTTGTTCGAACAAATTTTATTATATTGAATGAAAAAAAAATTTCTGTGATAAATCAAAGGCTGAAAAATTGCTATGAGAGTCTGACCTTCCAGAATATCTTTATTAAAAAATCTTATATTTGGGGTAAAGCTTGGTATTCCTTAGATTTCATCTGTTAGCCATGTTAATTAACCTCTGTGAAAGTCTATTGTTATGACCATCTTTGGAACAACTAACTCTTTTACCTGTTGTGGAGAGCCTTTGGCTGTTGCTGAACATGTATACACCGGGCTTTGTCATGGTTTGTGACAGCATCAGCATATGCTCGAGGCTGTCCAGACCTGGCCCAACATCCAACAGCCACCGCCACCGGCTGGATTTGTCTGCCAGCTTTTAAATCAAAAGAGTATTACTTTTCTATCAGCTTTTCAATTAATTACACCTAATTACCTTCAAGATGGAAGTAATCGCACGGACATGTGCCAGGAATGTAAGCTTCTGATTGAGTCAGATCAAATTCGGTTTTTACGATCGTCCTGCTGTGTGTATTTTTGCGCACAAGAATAAAAAATTAGAATTTGTGATGTCAATTTTTGCCATGTACTTTGGCACATCAATGGGATTGGTTCAGTTATGTTAATTTTTTTATTTCTTATTAAGACTTTTTATTGAGAATTATAACAGAAATTCATTGACTTTAACAGAACATTATAATTTGTAATGTTTTGCTCACTAATATTTTCCTTCTCCAAACTCTCCCATCACACTGATTGTCTATATAGCTATACAGCATTATTTTTCTCTGCCAATTAATTCTTAAACAGAAGCTAGGAAAGTTTTTCTATACAAACATCATCATCATGATAAAAAAAAAAACGTATTTTTAAAAGAAAAAAAAAATTGTGAAATCCATGTATTGCTGGGAGAAAATCATAAATTTAAAAATTGTTGGTATTTTAAATGCAAACAGATTTAATGGCTATAGAGCCGACTCAGTCTGATAACCAACAGGTCTTTCATTCGTAACAGATAATGGACATCATTGATCTTGGCTGTTGGTGAGTGACACCCTTCAATTAATACTACATGTATTTGGGACATAGTTATTAAAGGCAACTATTGTATGATAACCCACACCAGCCAGCTTCCCACTACTCCACCCCTCATTTCTCTTAGTATAAACATTATGTCATACAGATTACACAAGCAGAGGATGAACAGTTTATATTTTAAGTATAGCAAGAGTGAGTCCAACACGGTATTTCTACTAGGATCCACGGCTGTTTCATCAAGACCAGTACCGAATTCTACCTAGAGGGACGTTGTGTCTCCACCCCCCGTAGAGTTTATATTTTAGATCTTCACCATAACACTGTGTACTGTCAGCCTAATACATACAATTAGATGTTTGTTTTATTAAATCACAGGCCAATTTTAAACATGCCACATTTGATACTAAGTATGCGGATGTTTCGATTAAATTTTAATTATCGTAAATGAATAAACAACTATCAAGATAAATATTTTGGTGTAAATAACAGCTATATTGCTTTAAGTTCAGTTATATGTTTAGTAAAAATGGTTAATTAAGGTTTATAGCTGTTTATATGTGAGATTTTCTGTATTTGGTTTAAAGCTATATAATCAATTTTGACCAAAGGGTAACTATCATGCATGATAAATATGTCAAACCTTTCTTATGAATTTCACACTGAAGGCCTCTGAATTAATAACCGGTATTTAAATAATTCCAAATGCTTTAGATTGTGCAAAAACTGGGAGATATAAAGATCATAAAGGGAAGTAACCCTATAACATTGTACAAGTATAATACAGAGTGTAGTATGTATACTTAGGGCAAATAACTCTAAACAAAATACAGGTAAAATGTTTAAAGTATTATATATCTTTAAGGTAGATTACTCTACCACAAAAAAATGTGTAAGGTAGGACACATTCTATTGGGCAAATCACAGATAAAAAATCAATGTAAAGCATTATATATTGTAAGGGAGATAACTGTAATGCGCTGTTATAGGTACAAGGATACGGGTAGGGTGTATACAAGGATACGGGTAGGAGTATTTTACCGTGAAGTATGTGGGATATAACTCCTCTGTATACATGCAGGTAGGAGTATTTTACCCTGTGAAGTATGTGGGATAACTCCTCTGTATACAGGTAGGAGTATTTTACCCTCTGAAGTATTTGGGATAACTCCTCTGTATACAGGTAGGAGTATTTTACCCTGTGAAGTATGTGGGATAACTCCTCTGTATACAGGTAGGAGTATTTTACCCTGTTAAGTATGTGGGATAACTCCTCTGTATACAGGTAGGAGTATTTACCCTCTGAAGTATGTGGGATAACTCCTCTGTATACAGGTAGGAGTATTTTACCCTGTTAAGTATGTGGGATAACTCCTCTGTATACAGGTAGGAGTATTTTACCCTGTGAAGTATGTGGGATAACTCCTCTGTATACAGGTAGGAGTATTTTACCCTCTGAAGTATGTGGGATAACTCCTCTGTATACAGGTAGGAGTATTTTACCCTCTGAAGTATGTGGGATAACTCCTCTGTATACAGGTAGGAGTATTTTACCCTCTGAAGTATTTGGGATAACTCCTCTGTATACAGGTAGGAGTATTTTACCCTGTGAAGTATGTGGGATAACTCCTCTGTATACAGGTAGGAGTATTTTACCCTGTTAAGTATGTGGGATAACTCCTGTGTATACAGGTAGGAGTATTTACCCTCTGAAGTATGTGGGATAACTCCTCTGTATACAGGTAGGAGTATTTTACCCTGTTAAGTATGTGGGATAACTCCTCTGTATACAGGTAGGAGTATTTTACCCTGTGAAGTATGTGGGATAACTCCTCTGTATACAGGTAGGAGTATTTTACCCTCTGAAGTATGTGGGATAACTCCTCTGTATACAGGTAGGAGTATTTTACCCTCTGAAGTATGTGGGATAACTCCTCTGTATACAGGTAGTAATATTTTACCCTGTGAAGTATGTGGGATAACTCCTCTGTATACAGGTAGGAGTATTTTACCCTCTGAAGTATGTGGGATAATTCCTGTTTATACAGGGATACAGGTAGAAGATAATAGTGGGTCACCCTATGAAGTATGTGGGATAACTCCGCTGTATACAGGTAGAAGTATTTTACCCTGTGAAGTATGTGGGATAACTCCTCTGTATACAGGTAGGAGTATTTTACCCTCTGAAGTATGTGGGATAACTCCTGTGTATACAGGTAGGAGTATTTTACCCTGTGAAGTATGTGGGATAACTCCTCTGTATACAGGTAGGAGTATTTTACCCTCTGAAGTATGTGGGATAACTCCTCTGTATACAGGTAGAAGTATTTTACCCTGTTAAGTATGTGGGATAACTCCTGTGTATACAGGTAGGAGTTTTTACCCTCTAAGGTATGTGGGATAATTCCTGTTTATACAGGGATACAGGTAGAAGATAATAGTGGGTCACCCTATGAAGTATGTGGGATAATTCCTGTTTATACAGGGATACAGGTAGAAGATAATAGTGGGTCACCCTATGAAGTATGTGGGATAACTCCGCTGTATACAGGTAGAAGTATTTTACCCTGTGAAGTATGTGGGATAACTCCTGTGTATACAGGTAGGAGTATTTTACCCTCTGAAGTATGTGGGATAACTCCTGTGTATACAGGTAGGAGTATTTTACCCTCTGAAGTATGTGGGATAACTCCTCTGTATACAGGTAGGAGTATTTTACCCTGTGAAGTATGTGGGATAACTCCTCTGTATACAGGTAGTAGTATTTTACCCTGTTAAGTATGTGGGATAACTCCTCTGTATACAGGTAGGAGTATTTTACCCTGTTAAGTATGTGGGATAACTCCTCTGTATACAGGTAGGAGTATTTTACCCTGTGAAGTATGTGGGATAACTCCTGTGTATACAGGTAGGAGTATTTTACCCTCTGTAGTATGTGGGATAACTCCTCTGTATACAGGTAGGAGTATTTTACCCTGTGAAGTATGTGGGATAACTCCTGTGTATACAGGTAGAAGTATTTTACCCTGTTAAGTATGTGGGATAACTCCTCTGTATACAGGTAGGAGTATTTTACCCTGTTAAGTATGTGGGATAACTCCTCTGTATACAGGTAGGAGTATTTTACCCTGTTAAGTATGTGGGATAACTCCGCTGTATACAGGTAGGAGTATTTTACCCTGTTAAGTATGTGGGATAACTCCTCTGTATACAGGTAGGAGTTTTTTACCCTCTGAAGTATGTGGGATAACTCCTCTGTATACAGGTAGTAATATTTTACCCTTTGAAGTATGTGGGATAACTCCTCTGTATACAGGTAGGAGTATTTTACCCTGTTAAGTATGTGGGATAATTCCTGTGTATACAGGTAGTAGTATTTTACCCTCTGAAGTATGTGAGATAACTCCTCTGTATACAGGTAGGAGTATTTTACCCTGTTAAGTATGTGGGATAATTCCTGTGTATACAGGTAGGAGTTTTTACCCTCTGAAGTATGTGGGATAACTCCTGTTAATACAAGGATACAGGTAGAAGATAATAGTGGGTCACCCTATGAAGTATGTGGGATAATTCCTGTTTATACAGGGATACAGGTAGAAGATAATAGTGGGTCACCCTATGAAGTATGTGGGATAACTCCGCTGTATACAGGTAGAAGTATTTTACCCTGTTAAGTATGTGGGATAACTCCTGTGTATACAGGTAGGAGTTTTTACCCTCTGAAGTATGTGGGATAACTCCTCTGTATACAGGTAGGAGTATTTTACCCTCTGAAGTATGTGGGATAACTCCTCTGTATACAGGTAGTAGTATTTTACCCTGTTAAGTATGTGGGATAACTCCTGTGTATACAGGTAGGAGTTTTTACCCTCTGAAGTATGTGGGATAATTCCTGTTTATACAGGGATACAGGTAGAAGATAATAGTGGGTCACCCTATGAAGTATTGCTGCAGGATGTGGTTGAGGTTTGTACACAGAGACAATGCTATCTAGTTTATTAAGAGCCTTTGTTAGATAAATGTGATTCTACAAGAAAAGAAATATGAGTTCTGTAGAACATTTAGAGGTGGTGACTTGGGAGACAGTGTGGGGTAGACATTTAAAGTGTATTCCTTTTCATTAGCTGTCGGGAGGGGGGCCGACACTTAGGACAAACTGTGATGCATGGCACAGAAGCCGGTGCCCGCATTCACACCATGGTCTGGTCAAGCTGTCTTAAGCGACTAATGTTGTGTAAATGAACATGACACTCTGGCATTGTTCGACCGTTCTTTCTCATCAAGCGAGACTTGGTGTCGAGGAATGAAATATGTCATAATAAAGTCGGTCTCCTAGGCTGGAAGGATGTGTGTCACCTCTGAGAGAAGTCAATTTCGTCTGCAGTAATTCTCACACTCCTTCTAGTAAAATTAAATGACTTGTCCAAAAACTGATATTTTGGACCACACTTTTCGCCTGTAAATCATTCGCCTCGTGCCACGTTTGTGTCGGTAGTTATTCATGAGACTGTTAAGTTTTTAATTGTGTGGTTACTAGTATGGAAGCGCATCTTGTGTTAAATGCACATGGTGATCAAATTATCACGAAAGTGCTACTCAATCACATGATTTATGGGCGCGCCTTCCTTTTCCTACACACCTCCTCCCATGCCAGTACAGATTTGACAACAATAAAACACTGCCGTTACTGGCATAACTCTGCAACGAGTCTGAAACTCTGTGATCCTTGCTTTGCAGACATTTCATAAATTCAATTTTTTTTTTCAATATTGTCTGAAAACAAACAGACTCAATATTCAGTTCCCTCACTTACTTTGATTTTGTTTTATCATGTCTGTGTAGATCAGTATCATTGGTCTTAAATTTCAGACATATACATACCTTCAAATCTTTAAAATAAGCTTGTCTCGAAAATAAAACCCTGGATTCCTTCTATAGAATATTGTCGTGTGTGTGTGTGTGTGTGTGTGTGTGTGTGTGTGTGGGGGGCATAAATAGGGAGAAGAGGTGGGTAGAAGGCTGAGAAGGAGAAGAGGCCGGGAGAAGGCTGAGGGGGAGAAGAGGTGGGTGAAAAGGCTGAGAAGGAGAAGAGGTGGGTAGAAGGCTGAGAGGGAGAAGAGGTGGGTAGAAGGCTGAGAGGGAGAAGAGGTAGGTAGAAGGCTGAGAGGAAGAAGAGGTGGGAGAAAAGGCTGAGAAGGAGAAGAGGTCGGGAGAAGGTTAAGAGGGAGAAGAGGTCGGTAGAAGGCTGAGAGGGAAAAGAGGTCGGTAGAAGGCTGAGAGGGAGAAGAGGTCGGTAGAAGGCTGAGAGGGAAAAGAGGTCGGTAGAAGGCTGAGTGGGAGAAGAGGTCGGGAGAAGGCTGAGAAGGAGAAGAGGTCGGTAGAAGGCTGAGAGGGAGAAGAGGTCGGGAGAAGGCTGAGAAGGAGAAGAGGTCGGGAGAAGGCTGAGAAGGAGAAGAGGTGGGTAGAAGGCTGAGAGGGAGAAGAGGTGGGTAGAAGGCTGAAAGGGAGAAGAGGTCGGGAGAAGGCTGAGAAGGAGAAGAGGTGGGTAGAAGGCTGAGAAGGAGAAGAGGTGGGTAGAAGGCTGAGAGGGAGAAGAGGGTCGGGAGAAGGCTGAGAGGGAGAAGAGGTGGGTAGAAGGCTGAGAGGGAGAAGAGGTGGGTAGAAGGCTGAGAGGGAGAAGAGGTGGGTAGAAGGCTGAGAGAGGAGAAGAGGTGGGTAGAAGGCTGAGAAGGAGAAGAGGGGTAGAAGGCTGAGAGGGAAAGAGGTGGGAGAAGGCTGAGAGGGAGAAGAGGGTCGGGAGAAGGCTGAGAGGGAGAAGAGGTCGGGAGAAGGCTGAGAGGGAGAAGAGGTGGGTAGAAGGCTGAGAAGGAGAAGAGGTGGGTAGAAGGCTGAGAAGGAGAAGAGGTGGGTAGAAGGCTGAGAGGGAGAAGAGGTAGGTAGAAGGCTGAGAGGGAGAAGAGGTAGGTAGAAGGCTGAGAGGGAGAAGAGGTAGGTAGAAGGCTGAGAGGGAGAAGGGGTCGGTAGAAGGCTGAGAGGGAGAAGAGGTCGGTAGAAGGCTGAGGGGGAGAAGAGGTGGGGAGAAGGCTGAGAAGGGGAGAAAGAGGTGGGGTAGAAGGCTGAGAGGGAGAAGAGGGGGTAGAAGGCTGAGAGGGAGAAGAGGTCGGGAGAAGGCTGAGAAGGAGAAGAGGTGGGAGAAGGCTGAGAGGGAGAAGAGGTGGGTAGAAGGCTGAAATGGAGAAGAGGGGGGTAGAAGGCTGAGAGGGAGAAGAGGTGGGTAGAAGGCTGAGAGGGAGAAGAGGTCGGGAGAAGGCTGAGAGGGAGAAGAGGTCGGGAGAAGGCTGAGAGGGAGAAGAGGTCGGGAGAAGGCTGAGAGGGAGAAGAGGTGGGAGAAGGCTGAGAGGGAGAAGAGGGGGGTAGAAGGCTGAGAGGGAGAAGAGGTCGGGAGAAGGCTGAGAGGGAAAAGAGGTCGGGAGAAGGCTGAGAGGGAGAAGAGGTCGGGAGAAGGCTGAGAGGGAGAAGAGGTCGGAGAAGGCTGAGGGGGAGAAGAGGTGGGTAGAAGGCTGAGAGGGAGAAGAGGTCGGGTAGAAGGCTGAGAGGGAGAAGAGGTGGGTAGAAGGCTGAGAGGGAGAAGAGGTAGGAAGAAGGCTGAGAGGGAGAAGAGGTGGGTAGAAGGCTGAGGGGGAGAAGAGGTGGGTAGAAGGCTGAGAGGGAGAAGAGGTGGGGGAAAAGCTGAGAGGGAGAAGAGGTCCCTAAATCCCCCAGCATCTAGCTTCTTTTTATCATTAAAAGTTACGGACTATGATCAGAGTGGGCAATATAATTCAAACTTTGGCCTCTGTTCTGTGTTGTGTTTGTTAGACAGGGCCCTGTAGATGATGCGCATACCCAAGGGCACATCTCCCTTTTAATTTGTAAACGTGTGTCTCATCATATCGTCAAATCAACAGTTAAAAAATAATTTGCAAAGAGTCTTTTAGAGACAATTTTATGGCTGGTAAACAATACATTATAGAATTAATTATGTCTCAATCTTTAGGTAGATCAGTGCAGTTTGAATGATAGCATTTCTCTAGGGGTTAAAATCCTTAGGGTTGTGTAAAAATAAATGAACTTTATATTTAGCAATCAGGACGGTATCATCCTCTTGTGGTTGGCAGTGTTTTTATCTCCAGCGCTCTGCTTTAAATCTTTTAACCTAACCTGTGGCCCTGGTCACAAGGGGCCCACGTGCCACGTCCTCAAGGTTCCCTGTGCAAGTGACCTTACTAAGTCATACAAAACTTAAGTACCTTTTGAAACAAATTCAAAGAAAAATCTCCATTTTTCCTCAAACATCAAGGCAGGTTTTTTTAGATGATTTTTATATGACGAGTCTGACTTAAATCCTGACGCGTGTAGCAATCATAGTTAAATCTTGATGAAGTAATTAATCTATCGATCATTTCGATGCTAAAACTTTAAGGTCAAGGCTGGATATAGTTTCAGGCACTTTAAACCAAATTATTAGTGATTAATGTTTGTGTTAATTAATTTAGAAGGAAACTCATCTTCAAATCTTAGATCTTAGGTTGTGCAATTAGGTCATTGAAATTTCAACATATTCTGGAATCCAAAGGTCAAGGTCACTTCCTTTTGCTTGTGAGCGGAACATATTCTGGAATCCAAAGGCCAAGGTCACTTCCTTTTGCTTGTGAGCGGGATATCTCTGTCAATTATGATGTTAAACTCTGTAAAAGTATTTATTATCATTTTATGATATCACAATAGTTAATTTTGATTTAAAATATGAAAACTTTGACATGGTTGTATGTGATGCAACCTGTTGTTAATGTAAAAGAATTACATTATTTTGAGATTAGGAGTAGATACGTTACACAGGGCAAGCAGATTATCATTTATTTATCTTATTCAAATGTGTATATACCAAAGAGGCCAATTAACAGTTCTATAACTCCTTCTAAATGTAACTATTTAAATACTGATGCCTTCTGGGTATTGTTAGGTTCAAATAAAATGTTCGTACAAAAATTATGTTGTCATAATATTCTCTGCTATTTGAGTAAAGCATATCTCAACACTTCTGGGTGGAGAATACCAAGACCTTCTCAACTTGCGACATAAAATGAACAGAAAAGGTCGATAGGGAAAGATGTGAGTATTTATGAGTGTAATTATTGTAGAACTGATAGTCTCAATACATTTGATGTTTACGGCAACACAACCTGGTGTGCCAACCCAGCCCAACAGAATCAAATAAAACTAGATGAAAGTGAATCGGTAATGGAGAAAAATGTATAAATATTTAATGCAGAAAAGGTTTCTGTGTTTCTGAATGTGTTGAGACCGATGGCCTGTCACTGCGTATGTATAGTTCCGTTGTAAGTGTTGGGAAAGGCCAAAACACACCAAACCTGTTGCACCTCATCACATATTTACATGTTGGTATCTTTTTTCATGGATGAATAAATTGGGTTTTACATTTTAGAAAGACTAAAATATGAATAATGCTTGCTTTGATTAGGTTATATATGTCATGCTTATGAGCCAGAACGGTCTGTTATGGTTGAATTAAGTATTTTCATGGTGATTTGTATATAACTGTAACATTAATTGATTCAGTGATCACATATGTTTTCAAATTGATTTATGTGATTGCTTTCTTTTTTTTTCACTTGTCTGACTGTATATGAGTGATTTCAGCAATGATTTTTTCCAAACTTTAAAGAATTTGAATTTATCAGCATTTGCAATAAATTCAGATAGAATATATAATTTTTCCTTTTGTATTTTTTCAGTTTCACTCCTTTTTCATTTAGCATATAATTATCTGCAGAACATATCACCTTTAGTTATCCATGAGTAACCTTTAGTTTTTGGGATAAATTTTCCATCTCAAAAGAACTTTTAGTTTTGTGGGCAATCTTTCCTTCCCAAAAGAGTCTTCAGTTTTGTGAGCAATCTTTCCTTCCCCAAAAGAAACTTTAGTTTTGTAAGCAATCTTTCCTTCCGAAAAGATTCTTTAGTTTTGTGAGCAATTTTTCTTCCCCAAAAGAACCTTTAGTTTTGTGAGCAAACTTTCATTCCCTAAAAGAATCTTTAGTTTTGTGAGCAATCTTTCCTTCCCCAAAAGAATCTTTAGTTTTGTGAGCAATCTTTCCTTCCCCAAAAGAATCTTTAGTTTTGTGAGCAATCGTTCCTTCTTCAAAAGAATCTTTAGTTTTGTGAGCAATCTTTCCTTCCCAAAAGAATCTTTAGTTTTGTGAGCAATTTTTCTTTCCCAAAAAGAACCTTTACTTTTTTGAGCTGTCTTTCCTTTCCCAAAAGAACCTTCAGTTTTGTGAGCTATTGCTCCTTCCCCAAAAGAACCTTCAGTTTTGTGAGCTATTGTTCCTTCCCCAAAAGAACCTTCAGTTTTGTGAGCTATCGCTCCTTCCCCAAAAGAACCTTCAGTTTTGTGAGCAATATGTTTCATTCGGAGATTAGTGTTTGATCCTTAATTAACCTTCTCAGTTTAAACATTTGTGTACCATAATTTAAATATATAATTTATAAAGGAAAAAAAAATCTTCGGTAAAGCTAGTATAAAAAAAATACTAAATAATTCTCACAATTATCTGAATGGCAGAAATTCTGATAACTTTTTTGTAGGGAGGATAGCTATAAATTTTGTTTTTCAATGTATCAATTCATTGTACTTTGAATAAGAGTTAAAATAAGGTCAGAAAACATAATTTACACACTTCATGATTATCAAGGATAACCGGGTTTTTAAAGTGATATCAGTGAAAAAAGCATTAGTCATTACTAATTGGACAATACCAAAACATGTAAATTTCTTAAAAGTTTCCTTTAATGAACCATCAATTCAATGTTGACATTGCTTTTGTATCCAATGTTTGAACTGATGCGACAAATTGGATGTGAACGCAGTATATCGTTGTTTGTGTGTCCTGCGTATTTACGTTAATACTCCCGGAAATACTTTAAATCTGTATAAAGAGACACATAACCTAGTCACACTCCGTATTTCAAACAAGCGACATAATTAAAATCCCCGAAAGGCTTCACATGTATGTAGCCCTGATCGTTCAGGTGTGACAAGTCATATTGTATGTCGACGGAAAGATGACATCATGGCTTCGATTGATGAAACAAATCCTGTGTTTTTCTGACGATTTTATTTGTTTTGATTATCAGGCACCTACAGTGATATGGCAAAGATGGCCACCTCTATAGTTACGGATGAGTGGTCCACATCTCTTAGATCCCCTGATTGGGGTAGCTCAGTACAACGCTCACCGTTGTCTTTGAACTGGACAGTTTATGCAAAACAAGGCCTACAATGCAGAGCTATGGGAAGTCATTGGATTAATGAAATTTATTAGAGATAGCGATCATAGCTTCTGAATACAGGCCAGTTACCAAAGCTTTCCCAATCGCGACATATTATAGTGATTCTTTTCAAGAAGTGAAGTTATGCATGATTGGTCAAGTGCGAGGTTACAAAGCTGGACTAATTATCGAATCAATACCAGACACTTTCTCTACTTCCTGTTTGGCATCAATCAAAAAGAGGGGAGGTTACTCTTTGGCCAATCATTTGAAAAGCTCTTGAGTGGTTTACTGACTATTAGATGTATAGAAGAAGACCTTTTTCATTGTCATGCTGATAATAAAATATTAAGACAAAAATCCATTAGTTGTAGAACTTATTTTGAGAGGGGTTGTATTAAATGTTAGGCTTTGTTTTAAATTTTGCTTTTTTTTTTTATTACAATGATACCATTCTCATAGACTGTTATTTTCTTATTACCTGTAAGTGTTTGCTTTGAAGAAATGATAATCAAGTTCAATAATAATGTAATATTTGATCATCAGTTAGGTAATAGTGGAAAATAGCATTCCCTATACAATACAGACAACACATCAGTACCCTTTCATTTTCTACATGTTCATAAATCTGCAAAGATTTCAGGCAGATCCTCTAGAAAGATGACAACATAATTATGTTGATTCTGTGTGCTAATAAGCTAATGATGGAAATGTTAACTTTTACCTGTGGCTTTCATGTCCTTTGATAATAAAAAAATAGTCAGATTGATCTAACACTGTCAGTGGCTTGGGACCTGGCAGCCGCTGAGCCGACCGCCAGGCTACTTCGTATTAGTGACTTGATGGCCTATCTAACAACACACAAAGTGAATTAGCAACTTAGCCCCGAGCTAATCTCTATTGGTCCGTTTTATGTACTGGGGAACATCTATATGACCGATCTACAATTCATGAAACTTTCTGTAATCTGAGGCAATATTCTGGAGCAAAGCTGATACAGGTTAGAAGTATAAAAACCTACATCTAAGTGATGTATAGGCAGCTCTGAGTTGGTGGACAGACTTGTCAGTTTTAAAAAATTTCAATCATAATTTGAGTACCAGTATTTTACTGTTTTCATGTAATAAAGATTGTTTTTAATAAATTAAAGTAATGAGGGATGAAAGAATTCAAAAAATGTATAACTTCGAAAACATTTGTCGGCCACATTCCTTATCATTGTTTTGACATCCCATGATCACATTAGACTTTTGAGGTGGTATTTGCTATGCATGTATGGCCATTCAAACTTAAAATATAATTCTTGACAGTAAATTAGATAAACATTCATCTATTAATGCAATATGTCACTATTTCAACCTGAACTGATCTCGGTTCCAAAATGTTTTGTAGATATTCGTTTAGATTGATTTACGTGTAAGTTGACATAGCTCTCACTACTGTCCAGTCAAAATTGTGAGAGATGATTGTAGTTTGATATGATCTTTGTCATCAGCCGAACCTACAAAGCAAACAAAATCACTTAACTAGATTAATAAGTTTACAATGTCTCCTACCCTGGAAATCAAATATTTGCCAACTTTAGTCTTCATTTCAAGTTTAATGCTTTCTGTCTGTGGATGTAATCTTCAATTCATTGGTCTCTTTAAGAAAAAATAGTTTAATGAATATTATTGCATGCATGGTAATAGTATCTAATTTATCTGTCTGATTTCAAAAATACTGTTTAGTGTGTTTGCATGGAATCAAATATTGCTTCCATATTTGTTTACAAAATCTGTTGATCTTATTTTGGGAAAAAACACAAAAAAACAAATGCTGGAAAATTGTTATGATATAGTATTGAGTTGTGAGAAAACACATATGCTGGAAAATTGTTGTAATGTGGTTTTGATAGCATTAACAATGATAACTAATATAATTCAAGACATTCTGAAATAGTAATAATATCTAAAATTCCATCAACTATATCTCAAACTTCAAACTTCAAATTGATGTCTTAATGCATATTATTTTGAATTCATGACATCATAATATATTAATGTTATGTGTCATTATGGGTATTAAAAGAAGTGTGAGTGTTGTGATGTGTATATTGTCTCATCTCATGATAATACTTTTATTGATTTTAAAGCCAGGATCAAATTTCTTTGTACACCAACCTGGGTACAAAATTCTAATGAGCAAAAATTTCATGCAGTGTCTTATGATGAATACATTTTTTTCAAGTTTGGAAATTTTGAATACACATACCGGGTAATCATGAAATATAATTCTGTGAGACTTGAGTTTCTTAAGCTTCATTGATTCAGCTTGCCGAAATGTCATCCAAAAGGTCGATATTTTTACCTTAAGATGTAAAAGGATATTACAATACGTAAAAGGTTTTTTTTCAGAGCTTTGAAAAAAAAAAAAAAAAAATTATGGTCTGCTTCATTCCTAAGTTAAAGAGAAACTTGTAAATTTCCAAACGTTTATACTGTGCTGTACTGCTACATTAAGTATGAAATGAGCCTGTTTCTATCGAAAAGATGTGTACGTATTTCATTAACAGCATCTTGATATACATTGACTATAAAATATCAACTTCATGTTTTGTTTTTGAAAACCAGAGTGTCAGAGAAAGCTTTGATAACAGAAAATGGAATTTTAGAAATTATGTTACAATGAAGCAAAGATATTGAGCTTGCTTCATATTTGCTTCGTAAGTGCTCTTAATATGGTGTTTCTAGCCAAGTCGATGATTTCTCCGTCAGAACCAAATGGAGCGGAAATTCAGTCATGATTTATTGTTTAATTGCCCAGCTTCATCCATCACTCCTAAGATAGAGTTTCAGTACCATTTTAAATCTATCAAGGGTGGGCTCTGTCTAACACAAGTCTTCCACAATTGTCTCCATCTCAGTTTTCTTGAGCCGTGTAAATCTCTGTGACACAGTCCTGACGTAAATCTCATGGACAGAGTCGGTGTAAATCAAAGAAAAGAGGCTGAAGGTAGCAGATTGAGGATCGAGTGTCTAGTCATTTCAAATAAATCCCTGCATATGGACACTGTTAGTTTGTAATGATGAGTAAATTTTCTTTTTGTTGTCTTTGTAACCGTTTCTAAAACAAAGGAAGTTTGAAAAACCTAATGGAGAGACTCAGTAATGATACACACATCACACATTTTTTTGGCCAGAATTGTATTTTAGTAGTTATCATCCAGTATTATATAAGATTCCTGACTGATTTATTTGTAACCTTTTGTGTCACTGGTTGAAATAAGCAGAATTTTATTAAAGGAACGTAATAGAAAAGCTGTTTCTATAAGGGGATAAAGTATCAGTGTGAAACAGGCTTTTTATTAATATAATTGACACAAGCAGTGGATCAAATTGTAACTTTATTTATAGGGTGTACAGGTGTCAGACAAATTTATGGACATAAATGTTAGAGCTTCGTGTCTGAAAAAAATATATATCTATATATCTAGCTTATTGGAGTTTTCACTCATATGAGATTTAGGAAGCATCTCAGAATTCATTTTCTTTACCGAGCCTCTAGCAAACATCTTAGAATTCATTTACTTTACTGAGCCTCTAACAAACATCTTAGAATTCATTTACTTTACTAAGCCTCTAACAAACATTTAATAAATCATTTACTTTACTGAGCCTCTGGTAAACATCTCAGAATTTACTTTACCAAGCCTCTGGTAAACATCTCAGAATTTACATTACCAAGCCTCTGGTAAACATCTCAGAATTTACTTTACCGAGCCTCTGGTAAACATCTCAGAATTTACTTTACCGAGCCTCCGGTAAACATCTCAGAATTTACTTTACTGAGCCTCTGGTAAACATCTCAGAATTTACTTTACCGAGCCTCTGGTAAACATCTCAGAATTTACTTTACCGAACCTCAGGTAAACATCTCAGAATTTACTTTACCAAGCCTCAGGTAAACATCTCAGAATTTACTTTACCAAGCCTCATCTCAGAATTTACTTTACCAAGCCTCTGGTAAACATCTCAGAATTTACTTTACCAAGCCTCAGGTAAACATCTCAGAATTTACTTTACCAAGCCTCTGGTAAACATCTCAGAATTTACTTTACCAAGCCTCCGGTAAACATCTCAGAATTTACATTACCAAGCCTCCGGTAAACATCTCAGAATTTACTTTACCGAGCCTCCGGTAAACATCTCAGAATTTACTTTACCGAGCCTCCGGTAAACATCTCAGAATTTACTTTACCAAGCCTCTGGCAGGTAAAAAATAAAATATTGGGGATGAGTTGATGTTGACAAGGTTGAATCAAGTTTAAGGGGGATGTTGGGTTTGATACTTATGCACGCAGGAATGCTACTATTAACATCGCCATCCAACTGATGTACATATATATGTCTGCATAATATATATAGTCTTGTGGAGATCATTCAGTTCAAAAACTTTGGTAATTCCCACAAAAACTTCACATGTCACTTGTATAAGATATGATCCGTGTTTTCGAATATCTTGGACTCCTGTTGTGCTGGAGGCAAACAGTTTTGACATTGTAACCATCGTAAAACATCTCTTTATAAATTTCGCACTTATTTTCGGCAAATATGGATTAGTTTCTTCAGGCCTCGGTGTCCTACTAACAAAATCAATACTCTTATCTAGACGGAGCACGTCTTAAATTTGTAGTTGTGACATAGAAAATTTAAATTTCATTGATTTTGGTGTGTGATGTAGTGAAGTCAGTCAAGCTTGTATAATATACCTCTATAGTTTCAATGTGTACACTTGGTATACCATTATGGCTTAAATTGTCTAGCCAAATTGATTTTTGAACGAGAGAGGGGGAAAAAAATGAAATTTTGAATCGATTTGTCATCTTGTGTAAGTTGTATTGAAATTTCATACAAATTGTCACTATTGTTTTGACAAACATTCAGATTTGTATTAGCTGACTGTTTATTGAAGGAAGTATTAGTTTTTGTTTTGGAACATTGTTCTGAAATAATATAAAAACCATGGATTATATTATATGTTAGTAAACATGCCCAAATATCACAGGTGTTTGAAATTGGAGATTTATATTAGTGATATGGATATGGGAGCATGTGACATAATCGACACAAAAACTAACAATTATAAAAATATGTATGGATATGTAATGCAAGAGTTAATTGTGGCCTGAGAAGATTTCTTGTTCCGCATAAAATACAACAGAAGGTGCTGCGTCATTATGTCATTGTCTGGTGACAACACATGTTACCTGGGAATGGCCTTGATTTGAATTGTGCTTCAATTTCTACATACAGGTGTGTCTCTGGAGAGTAACCTCTAATGAGTTTACAAGCATTTCTTATGGGTTGTTCATAACTCTAATGTCAATTTACAGGTATTAAACTATTTCTCATGCGTTACCTCTAATGACATTTAACAATTTCTCATGCGTTACCTCCACTGACAATTTACAGGTATTTTTCATGGGTTACCTCTATAATGACCGTTTACAGGTATTTTTCATGGGTGACCTCCAATGACAGTTTACAGATGTTTCTCAAGGTTTAAACCTTTAATAACAAATTACAGTATGACAACTTACAGGTGTTTCTCAAATGCTATTGTGGGACAGTTATTAAATTGTTATCTCTGGCGATACATTATGGGTGTTTCTCAATTGTTACATATGACAACAAAATGCTGGCTGGGTTCCTTGGCACTGAACAAATTAGTTATCTGTGGTGCCAACTCACAGGAGTTTCTCAAGGATAACCCTGTAGTACTAACTGGAATTGTAATTAACTTTCATACACTTAAGATTATTTTGGTAGCATACACCCTTAAATAGGAATGTTAGAAAGACTATCCCCAGAAGGAAATGTTGAAAGTTCCACCAAGTGTATAACTACCTGTGGAAATTCCATTGATTAGACAGGTAGACTACAGGTGTGTCCAGGTGTACTTTTAACAGGTGAAGTGCTACCTATTTCATTATTCAGAGGAGAAAACCTGGTTTCCACTTTCATTAGGAAGTCCTTATGATCAGGGTTTTATTGTCTCCGGAACATTAAATCCTGGTTAAATCCAGGTTTTGATGCTGGATAAATTATTTCATTGCTAATTGATTAAGATGAAAAGTAATGCAAATTGTAATGGAATTATGGTATTAATACAATACACCTGTGTAAGCCTGGGTACTTAATTGTGTCATAAAAATAGTATAGAAAAAAAAGATGTATCAGTACTAAATTGTGTCATAGAATAGTACAGAAAATTTAAAAATATATATATATATTGGTTATGTTAATTGATATAAAATTAGCATGTTTCTGATTTGTGAATGAAATATCAATTAATTCAAAATTGAAATCTATTTCTAATATGTCTTAAGCTTTATGTAGATTTCTGCAGTCCATCCCACAATACATATATATATATATATATATATTTAATGTGTAGTTGACTTTGAATATTTGTACCATACTAATTAGATACATGTAACTATAGAAACAACCAAGTGTCCTACTGCTCCAGGCCAATATTCTGGTCTATTGCACATCCACTCAGCATATAAATATTTTATTTCCTAATTATTGGTTCTACATCAACATACTCATCCTCATACAGATGGAAAAAGTATCGAGTCCAGATGTGTTTTCTAAATATTATAGTGTAAGTGAATGTGGACAGGAAAATCCAGAGGGGTTCTGAAAGTCACAGTAAAAAGATATAATATGACTATATGAGGAACACAAACTTGTCAGGAGTTAGTGAGAATATTGGCCTACTTTATATATAAGTCTGTATAGTGTAATATATGTAATATAAAAGTATAGTCTTGTGGTTTCATGGAAATGTTGACATATGGCAGACAAATGGCCAGCAGGTATTTGCATCATTGATGATGTTTAACAATTCGGTAAGGAAGGTGTACGAAAGGTTGATTGTTATATCCTTCGTATCCTCACCATAGACCAATATTTCTATCAGACCAAACATGTTTCATTTCATTATGGCTGCCAATAATCACATCCTTGTGTTAATTTACACCATCGCTCTTGTTTCAGTTATTCAAATTCAATGTCCTATACCTTGAATTACGCTTTATTTCCTTTTTCCTCTTCCATCATTTCATATTCCCAATCAACCTGATTTTTCTGTTCTTCCTCTTTTTGATCAGTATAATCTTGTATCTTCTTCCTTCCTACTTTTGGTACTCTATTTCTTCCTTCAGTCTCCACTTTCTTTTTCCTTTATTCCTTCTTTCTTTTCTTACAACTCTGTCATTTATCATATTCTTCCCTTTCATCCATTCCTTTTCATCTCTCACTCTTTCGATTCAAACAAGGACGATAAGAGTATGTTGAAATCACCGTTTTTCACATGACCCTGTATAAAATGAAACCTAAGCCATATTAAGTAGGGCACGGCCGTTGACCCTTGCCTAATTTGGAGATGGTAGATAACCTGTTTTTGCTACAAGATCCTTGTCCAACAATAGGCGTGCTCTTGTCTATCTGATGAATCAGTGAGCATACAAATATGTACCTGATCACGATCCAGTTATGCAATCATGCTTTAAATTCAAGAATTTCTTTATGATGAAAAAGGACATTTTTAACATCTGAGTATCTACAGTAGCACTAAATCTAAGCACTGGAAATTCCATCTGTTAGCTAGGAAGTTATAAATTCTTTGAACTGATTTAGAAATTGCCTTCAATGTACTTTAATGTTTTCTTAAAACAAACTACACCTATTTCATCTGATTTAGCTGGCAACCTGGCATACACATACATATTTTGTATTTAAATCTTGTGTTACCATGTCATTAAGATATTGAAACTAGAGTTATAGTTATAGAAGGTATTTTGTTTTCACTTGAACCCTGACCTATAGCTAGCTTTAACATAACCTTTGACCTGTTTTGCAGCTGTGCTTCCAGACCGGTATAACCTTGACACTCATCATTTGATAGGACGATCACACCTCTTCCCCGACCCTGGCTTCTCTGAGGGAGACAGCATCTTACAGGTACTTGGATTCCTTTTACAAAGAAATATGTTTATTGTGCTAATAAAGTTGTATCAGTCGGAAGTAGTTTGTGAATATTAGAATTCACACAACAGATCCTTGTAAACATTCTGCACTTCTAGACATGCACCTTCGTATCTATATATTGAATATTAACTGGGTTTAAATCCCTAGAATATAACTAAGTTTGGTGTCCTGTCACACACTCTAACAGGAAACAACTCCACTTACTGGTAGAATATTTTATTTATATCTCAAAGAGGTGTGGGAAAATGCATGGCCATGCAGACTGGGGTTCGATCCCGGACCTCGGAACAGAAGCTGAATGCTCTTGAGCTATACAAGGTCGCTGATGTTCGACCTGGTCCAGTTCCACAGCATATCTACATAAATATACTCTTTATGATTTCAGTATTTATCACCAAATAAGCCCCCTCCTCTGGTGTAAACAATTGGCTTGAGGAGATAATTTTAATTTGTGAACCATGTTAGCTTACTATTTCCAAATTGATGATTCTGCAGAAATGAAGAAGGGGGCTTATTTGGATACATTGTATGGAAGCTGTATATGTGCATTTTTTTAGCTGACAATGATTACTCAGATGAATTTAAAGCAAAGCTAAACATTGATATTTTCCTAGCTGTTTGTGTGTAAGTTCTTCAATATGTAAGATGTAGGTGGCCATTTATATGTTTCAGGCCCTGTATGGCTTTCTCTTTGTTGTGACATGTGATGGCGAAGTTTTCTTTGCCTCGCGGACGGTGGAACAATACCTGGGCTTCCATCAGGTACGTTAACGTGTATGATCAGGTGAAAAACTTTCTATTACTCTTATTTCAGCTCATAACAAGGTCGTAATTACTATTTATAGAAAATTGTCATTAAATATATGAAATCTTGTTAAATATGTGTCTCAAGTATGCAAAAAAAAAGCATTGATTACATGTATGTCACACTTTGTAACAAAAAAAATGATTTACTGCAGAAAAATGTCTGAAAAATGTCGAATCTCTAAAAAGACATTTCAGTGAATGTTTATTATATATTTGTGACTTCCAGTAATGTAGCTTTTTTTTTTTTTTTTAGAAATTCATTACTTCATTTAATTTGGTATCAAGGTGTAACTGGTCCTGTAGGCAAACCTTCATTTACATTGTATTAGTCCAAAATGGGGGAAAATAATAGAGGTGACCAATAATTCATTGTGATAGCCATATAAATAAGTCTCACAGCCTATGATAACTCGTCTTAACCACCTTTGAACAGACTGTTGAGGGAACATAACTTGGATTGAGACACAAGTTAGATTAGAGTTGCTGTGAGTTAGCTGGCCCTGCCATGCTAGACAATGATACATTTACGACACACAGAGTCGAGTCAGTGTCATGCCTAACCAACTGTGTAGGTGTCGCACAGAAATCACCTGGTAATTTTCCTCCATGACAGAAATAAACTTCCGATGAGCCGCATTGGGACTGGATTTGCAAACATGATGCTGGCCATAACTTGTCTTGGATTCTCCACATTGTGTAAATAGTACCGAGTTTAAATAGAATTTCCCTGTGATCTCCTGCTGTAAAATTGGCAATGTTACCCACGACGCAACTTAAGGAGAAATTCAGTCCGTTTTTCTTCCGTTGTTTGAAAGGCTTCAATAATTCTATGTACATCTTCTGCCCATTCCGGTGTAATGAGTTGGCTAAATCTGTTCGGGGCCAGCTATTATTATTGTCTTCACTGTATTTATGTCTAATTGGGGAGTACAAGCCTCATTCACCATCCGTATCCATCTTTGTTCATGAGTTATAAAATTTGGTCCTTTTTTTTCAGAGCTAGAATCAACCATTGATTTTTTAGTTAAGACTCACAATTAATTAGCAGTATTAGGGATATTTGCCATAGCATTTAAGAAGAGATTACTCTAAACCCTCATGGCGGCCTTAAATTTGCCAAAAGGCTGAGCTGGATCAGCAAGGAAATGATTGTCCCCTTATAGCGTCAGTCCTATAATAGCATCACTGTTGACAATTGTGTTGTATTGTGACGTCCACTATACCCCACTTAACACTGATGTTTTTACCAGACCTAGTCGCACGGAAACAGCATCAGAAGCTATCCTTTAGCCATCAGAGCCCACTATAACGGAATCAGTCAGGACACTAAGACTCCCATCAAATGGGAATCGTATCTAATTAGTGTCTTTTAGATAATAGGCTCGAACATAGCCTTTCTGCGGTCGATCTGACCCTTTAATTCTTTAACGGTTTAATTTTAAGAAAAAGAGATTATCGTGAAGACATTTTCAGGCCGATTTCACTAGTATTTAGTAGTTGGTTCAAATTGATAGCTACAGCAATTGTATAAGATTGCAAAATAGTGGAACAGATTATCAATTAGTTAATCGTCCAGTCTCATTGCTATTATGAAGGCAGAATGAAATTGCTAATCACCTTTATTTAATTTATGCCAAAACAAATGAAGTAAGTTGGAGGGGGAAAAAGCATTAGGAAATTAGCTTGCTTAATTTAGAACATTTATTAATGTAGGTGGGCATGTTAGGTCAAATTAAATCCAAACCTGATTAAGGTCTCTCTTTTTTAAGTTTCTAAATCTTATATTCTAGATTTTGAATCGGAATTTGCATTAAATCAGTTTACCTGCATAGCCATGATATTTTTACATAGGTGATAATTTTTTTTTTTAATGTAATATCCAGTCTCTTTAAAACACAGAGAGAATATTTATCCTACCTGATAAGGACAATATAGAAATTTGATTTCATTTTGGATATATGCATATTTGCAGTACACTTGTTAGCTTTTTTCCCATGGACCCAAGAAATATTCTTCTGGTTTAAAAAAAAAAAAACCAATTATGATTTGTGTTTTAAGAATTATTTTGAGGTCAACCTTAATCTATAATTGGCCTAGTCTGATTTGCAATTAGAAGTGACTTAATAACATTTATGTTCAGCTGCTTGTTTCTAACAACGTCAGTCACACTCCCAGCATGTTCATTAGTCAATAAACAACTTAATAAATATGTATAGATTGAAATTGCCGTTTATTACAACAATTAAACATTTATAATACAATTCCAAAACCTTACATAATATCAGGTCATTACATAATTACTACCTAATTCCATCATGTTACATATCAATATAAGGTATGAACAATTATAATTGACTAATGTAGGTGAGGGGAAAACTGGCCACAATGCAGACTGTGATGTCAGTGAACCAATTTCAACCTTGTAAACTTCAATTGGGATCACAGACATTGCAGCCTGCATCCCCCACCCGTGACTAAATAACATTTAAGCTGATATGTTTCGGCTTCTGTGACCTACTGATATGTTTAGGCTTCTGTGACCTACTGATATGTTTAGGCTTCTGTGACCTACTGATATGTTTAGGCTTCTGTGACCTATCGATATGTTCAGGCTTCTGTGACCTACTGATATGTTTAGGCTTCTGTGACCTACTGATATGTTTAGGCTTCTGTGACCTACTGATATGTTTAGGCTTCTGTGACCTACTGATATGTTTAGGCTTCTGTGACCTACTGATATGTTTAGGCTTCTGTGACCTATCAATATGTTTTAGCTTTTGTGACCTTCTGTGACCTACTGAAATACTGTCTTTGTTTTTTACAGTCGGATATCATTCACCAAAGTGTTATGGAGCTAATTCATTCTGAGGATCGGGATGAGTTTAAGAGACAGCTAACTTGGAACTCCGCCCTACCCTCGGACAAGTCCACACTTCCTCTTCATGAGGCCATGATGCCAGGTAGGCAAACTATCCATCAAAGTTCCCATACCATTAACGTATCTCGAATCTCCAGTGACTATCAACCTATCCCAAATATCCACCTACTATCAGGATTCTTTAAAAAAACCTATCTCAATCTCCATCTTTAATTCAGCTTCAACCAATAGATTGTAAGAAACTTTACTTATCCAGTTTGCACTTTTCGCTCTTAGTATCCCATGACAAGCATAAAAACCCTCCAATCTCCACATCTAACATCTGGATCTGGTTAAAAACACCACCACAAATCTTCAGTCTATAGCGAGTTTCTGATTCTCGAGCTCTCTCCTTAATATCTACCTTCTTCCGCCTTACCTATAGTCTGCCATCAGGATCTATTGAGTAGTCCTATCCTTTTTTATCAGAAAATGTGCGAAGTCTCTTTGTTCATCCTAATCCATTAGAATCCAGTGAGAAGCCTCTTTCCTTCAAATGTCCTTTGACCTTCCTCATGGGCCTTCTATACCAAGCAGGAGAGTTTCCACAAATCTCCCTACCTGTTAATCTGCTTTTCTCGTAAACCATTTGCCTTCTTTATGGAATTTTCACCTGGAGAGAAAAAAAGCAATTCACCTTAGCTGAAGACTTAATCAAATATTCCATTTCCATTTATCCAGCAAGCTGTCATCCATTAAATCATTAAACAAAAATCGTAAAAATCTTGATTTCTTAAAAAGATTCTTTGACTAGTAAGTGTCATTTATATAAGAACAGTACTATAAACATGATGTGACCTTGGCCATCACCATGGTAATCTCTCCTATTTTACTGTTTTTATGTCTGAGATACATGTTGCATTATTATTTTGTATTTGATGTGCAAGTATTGGGTATAATGCATTTTACTGTGCAGTTGTCATGGCTACTGGTACTATAAGACTCTAATTTAAAGACAGTTTGATGTCGTCACTGGCTGAAAGAGGCCTTTATACTCCTTCTCTGAAAAGTGCTTTAGTTAGGAAATCCTGTGTCAAGCTAATGCTAGAGTAACCACCGTCATAAAGAGGGAATCGGCACTGGAGTCGGAGAGAAACATTGTCACTGTCAACATTGTGTTCGTCTCTGCTGCCGACTGGGGAAGGAAATTGTGTGTCGCAACAAGGTTTTTAGCTGTGGCTTTCTGGCAACTGATTATGGCTTGACAGGTATAACTACTCTGTGCAATCTCCAATGGAGACACAAATTGAAATGACTCTAATGTGGCGGGCAAAATCCTGGCACTCTTATTGATCGTTGTCAAAGACCCAAGTCAGTTTCTGCTCTAGATCCTTCTTATTGTGTCTTGCGGTTTCTTCGGGTCTTTAATTTCGGAGTTGTGTGCAGATTCTCCTGGGCAATTACACCGTGTTTGTAGACAAGATCCGTATTAATCTTTGTACAAAGAAAAACAATAAAAACACAAAATCGGATAGTCTAGCTGACTCCAAGATTTTGGGTTTGAATTCAATATGCTTGATAATGTTGGTGTTTCTGAGACTGGAATGGTAGGATTGTCGAGGTAATTGAAGGAGATGGGCTGGAATCTCTTTGAGGATGTAAAAAAAAAAAAGCACTTCAATGAATGGTTTGAGATGCAGCAGAGAAGAAATTTCTCTTTCTTTTGTAACAGACTCATTTAAAATGATTGAAATTTGAAATCCTGATATTGATTAAAATTGAAATGTTTGGTTTCTTCTGTCAACAAGATATAGATGTCCTGGTATGTACCTGACTTTGGAATTGATGTTAAGGTTTATATAGTGGAGGTTTTTAAGGTTCTCTCTTTCTTGCACAACATTCATTTTCTGTTTCCCATGCATTTTCACTCTTAATTTGACTTGTTGACATGAACTTTCAGCAAAGGATCTAAACATCTTTTCATATATCAGAATTCTCTGTTTGAATATTCTGGATTTTAAATCAAAATCATCTTTAATATTGCTGCATTTTAAAAAAAAAAATGTTTTTTTTTCTTTTTTGAAATTGCTTTAAAGCATGAATATTTTTCATAATAAGAAACAGAAGTAAGAAGCATCCATCCTTTCCAATAAAATGCTAAACCTTTATCTAACAATTCCTCATGTTTGTTGTTATGTTTGATTTTAGAAAACTATCACCACATGCACCGGTCGTTTACCGTCAGATTTCGGTGTCTACTAGACAACACTTCAGGTTTCATCGTAAGTACCTCTTTATCTGTACTGTAGACATTCTGTAATTCATTTGTTTCCATTTGCAAACTTTATCAATTTGTAGAAAATATTTTTAGAAAGGTTATAGGTTGTCTCAAATAGTATTTGCTTTGAAAACTCTTGAAAATCTTAGGCAAGGTATACAAATTATAAAAATAAGGATCTGTTGTTGGGACAGACAATAGTTTTTGGTATGATAATTAAACTGCTCTAAGACTATTCTAAGACTTTTGACTGTTCAAGTATAAAAATATCAACTGAAAAAGAACATAATGTTTTCATGATTTGTTCCAGTAATTAATTAGGAATAATTTTAGAGAGAAGAATTAATTAGAATCCCATTATTACAGATGTCCAGAAGATATTTCTTAGCTGTTTCCTGAAAATGGTTGCATGTCCTAAAAGAGCAATGATTATCATAATTATGAAAATAGTTTAAAACATTTGGATTTCTAGTGATATTTTAATTTTATTGATATTCAGACATTAGAGATTAACGGTTGGATTCGGGTGCTCCATGGACAGAACGTCCGGACAGACGAGACGCAGTTGGCGCTTTTCGCTACATGTTGCCCATTTGGTCCACTCTCCCTCCTGGACCTGCCATCTCGAGAACTCACATTCAAATCCAAACACAAAATGGATTTCTCACCTATGTCTATGGACAACAGGTAAGCTGGATTTAACTTTTACAAAATCGATTTCTCACCTATATCTATGGACAACAGGTAAGCTGGATCATCAGATGGTGGGCTATTCAAATCGCCCTGGGTCCGTGGTCTGTCCCTCTGTAAACAGTTCTTGTTATCACTATTTTTCAGAAAGCATTTAAGAGATCTTTGTCAAATTTCATACGTAAATTTCCCTTGGTCCCTAGTTGTGCACATTGCATTTTGGGACTGATTGGAAAACAACATGGCCAACAGGCAGCCATCTTGGATTTTGACAATTGAAGTTTGTTGTCACTATTTCTCAGAAAATGCTAAAGGGATCGTTCTCAAATTTCATATTTATGTTCCCCTAGGTCCTTAGTTTTTTGGGACCGTTCAGGGAACAAGATGGCCAACATGTGGCCATCTTGTATTTTGACAATTGAAGTTTGTTACTGCTAGCTCTCAAATTTCATATGTAGGTTCCCTTTGATCCCTAGTTATGTATATTCCTGTATAGGACAAACCTGACAACGTGGCCAACAGGCAGCCATTTTGGATTTCGACAATTCAAACTTCATTAACAATTTTTTAAAGTACTAAATGCTGTTATGGGTCTTTCTCAAATTTGAATGTAGAGGTTCCCCTTGGTCTCCAGTTATGCATGCAAGTCTGATTGAAAGAACTAAATGGATGACAAAGAGTATGTCAATCTTGGATCATGTAATGGTGGGTGCCAAATTCCCACTGTGATCTCTTGTTTAATTTTGATGCTTTCACCTTAATAATAAATAAATTTTATTACCTTCCTTCTAACAAATACAAAGGATTTTAATGTCAGTGGAAATTTGTTCCTAGAAAACCTCACATGGCCATAGGCAATTGGCCCCATAACTTTTCAAGCAGTTATTTTTACATGTGCCTTCATCATATGACCCTACACAAAAAAACAGTCAATAGCTTGCTTCAGTAATATGTGTGAACATTTTCACCACATTTTTTTCAAATAACTTTAAAAAAAAAATCAGAAAAATAATAATGCTTTTCTTGTTGATGAACAAAACTTTCAACAAGTGGACTTTGTATTTTGTAATTTAATTTTAGGAATGTATCATGGTTTCCATCAAATATTCTAGCTTATTATCTTATAGATATGTTGATATAATCTTACATATTATACACCGTATCTCTGATATCTTTAACCAGACAAAATGCGGTTAGATTTCATCCATAGTGACTTGACAAAAAACCTGCATCTCAAATTTGTTCCAGTTAGTAAGGAAAACATTTTAGAATTGTAAATTACACCCTTAAAATACTTAAGCGTATAGTTTATTATGAGAGTCGGATGTTTTTGTGGGGGAGTGTTGGCGACCTTTCTCTTGACCCTTGGCACTCTTCTGTATTCCATTCTTCATATTTACCTATAAATGTATTGGTAGCTTAATGATAAAATTCTTTTCTAAACAAATATATATATATATATACATAAATCTTTTTTTAATTTACATGATAAATGACATTTAAATTTATCATGTAAAAAAAAAGTTTTAAATATGAAAACAATATTTTGATCAAATACAACTTTACTTTAAAGGAAAAAAGGTAAATTAATAACAAGGGGTCAGAAATAACAATAATTAAATATTAAATTATTAAATATTTGATTGTAAAATTTTCTTCAGAATAGTTTTCAGAATTGGCATTACAATACATTTTCATGTACATTGAGGAATATAACTATTTGTGATTAGTCACGGAGCCTATAACCTTCTCTCTCTTTTATCAGAACCTTTATTCTAGATAAAGTAAGAAATTCCCTGTGAAAGTGTTATATAGTTCTTGGCACAAATGGTGTTATGTAACGGTTGTTGTACACAATGTTAGTCTATTGTTGGACCTGATTTAAGAGGTTAGTGATGTTAGACAAATCAGCCTGATCTTATTCAACCCGGGTATTTTATATTTATAATCACCTACCAACTCTTGACAAGGCACCAGCAGTATAAACCTATCAGTACCTTGATCTCACAGGCACATGCTGTTTTCTAAATACAAAATTGTATCAGAGATCGAAGAACCTATCGCTGATCAGTGTAGAATTTTTTTTTCATGTACATGACATTGGGCTTTTAACTGTTGCGGGTCACACCTCAGAGTTTACATGAGGTAAAGTTGTGTTTTGTTTGCGTGAAATCAGAGGAAAAAGTGGAAACGGCAAGCATTTAGGGAGGATATCCTGTAATGAAGTTGTCATCGCGACCTGCCATGCTCTGGTTTATGTAGGCACCACCTGGGTAGGGAGTTAGCCACCGTAACAACAGCCCCGATATAACCCTCGGTTAAACCATTCAAACAAAGTACACATTTTTCATTTATGTTGACAAATTACTTTCCCACACAGGTGAGCTGGTTATATCGTATGTACGACAGGCAAAAGTTGATCCAGTCGACTCCGGTTTCATTAAAACATAAATCTTTTTTTTCTTGTCTTCATTATGGTTGTAGATGGCAGCCCCCCAATGCCATGCGAGAATCACAACCATGATAGGTGTATCATACGTTGGTCGGGTGTGCGATTGGCCACTCTCACGCCATGCGATCATCATCAGATCTAACATTAATATTACTTGACTGTATATTTCTTTGTTACTGAGGGTGTTGGGTCATAACACCCATTTGCCACTAGCCCTGCAGACACAACAGTTGTGTTTTGAGTGGTGATACACACACGCCCATTTCTGTGTAATGATGCTCACACAAATTCACTTTCTCTCATCATTTTGACTTGGGACGAGCAGTTAATTATCCTGCTCACATCTCTTAGAAGTGTATATATGGCTAGGACTGTATTTAGGGTTGGGAGTATATATATGGTTAAAGAGACCATAATTCAATTTTTCATTCATATTCTTTTAACCCTTCATGCTACATGATTAATTAGCTATCAGTATAGTGATTCCATACACTGAATCATAATTACAAATATTTTAGTCATATTTCTGTTTTCAACATGCAGTACAAATACAAATGAGTACAAAAAGAGCACAGTTGTATTTTCTGCCATAAAATGTTATTTTGAAATTTCAGAAATTGTTTAATTTCTTTTTTATTTGTTTG
Organism: Pecten maximus; assembly: GCF_902652985.1. Lineage (NCBI taxonomy): Eukaryota > Metazoa > Mollusca > Bivalvia > Pectinida > Pectinidae > Pecten > Pecten maximus. The sequence continues at coordinate 27,883,291 of NC_047019.1, forward strand.
CCTTTTAACATTTTTAATAAATGCAATAATATACAGGACAGGGCTTATTACCAGACAGGGACTTATTACCAGACATGGACTTATTACCAGACATGGACTTATTATACCAGACATGGACTTATTACCAGGCATGGACTTATTACCAGACATGGGTTTATTACCAGACATGGACTTATTATACCAGACATGGACTTATTATACCAGACATGGACTTATTATACCAGACATGGACTTATTATACCAGACATGGGTTTATTACCAGACATGGACTTATTATACCAGACATGGACTTATTACCAGACATGGACTTATTATACCAGACATGGACTTATTACCAGACATGGACTTATTACCAGGCATGGGTTTATTACCAGACATGGACTTATTATACCAGACATGGACTTATTACCAGACATGGACTTATTACCAGGCATGGGTTTATTACCAGACATGGACTTATTATACCAGACATGGACTTATTACCAGACATGGACTTATTATACCAGACATGGGTTTATTACCAGACATGGACTTATTATATCAGACATGGACTTATTACCAGACATGGACTTATTACCAGGCATGGGTTTATTACCAGACATGGACTTATTATACCAGACATGGACTTATTACCAGACATGGACTTATTATACCAGACATGGACTTATTACCAGACATGGACATATTACCAGGCATGGGTTTATTACTGGATATATACTGGGGTAAATCTTGGGTCTCATTTCGTATAAAAGAAATCAAAAGTATTGTATATTCTGACATATCACATCATATAAATATTTCACAATGTATCATAAATACTTTGCAAAAATTATCTGTGCAAGTTCTTAAAGTTATAAGTTGACCTGTTGGAATCTTTTTTAGATCTAATGAAATACACCTAGAAAAATCAGATATCTTTATGTATAACATGGACATACCCTTTTGATTGTAAACATAACATTATATTTAACAGGAAGTCACTAATTGTATGTGTTACGGGGAGGACCATCCAAGTTCTTTCTAATACATCATTAACGACAGGCTGTTGAACCAGAACTTTTTTGACACATTTTTTTTTGTTGTGAAATTTTTGTTTGTGAAGAATGACCTGGAATAAGATTAGCAAGTCATGGATAAGATCTGAGTCTGAAATCTGTAAATGTCAAATCGTGTCATTTAAATTGCTGTTATTAACAGTGGATAGCTCCATTATTCCTTGTTGGCTGTGCCATTGGTTTACCGTAGGATTAGTCAGAAATCTTCTAATATATTACAATGTTGTGTTAAAAATTAAATTTACATGAAGGTCATGTTTAGAATATTCTTATAAAATTTATTATTTATTTCTGGCATTTTCTTACATAAAATTCTCTTTTATCTATTTTTGTATTACTGACTAATTTCAATTTCAAATGTAAAGTATTTATGTAAACAGAAAATTTTTTGAAGGCAACTTAGATTTATGATACAAATATCTTCTGATTCAGTGACTGAATTTTTTTGGAAATTAATCATATATATGGTTTTGATTACATTGTGTGCACTGAATACTCCAGACAGTTTTTTCACATACAATTAAGGAATAACAATGGCTGCCGATGTCCCATTATTGTCTAACAGTTGGGTGCATAACATGACTGATGTACGCTGTCAGCTCAAGTCTTACCTGTAAAGATTACGCTGTCAGCTCAAGTCTTACCTGTGAAGATTCTTTGTTATATATCCTAGTCCACATCTTTTTTATCAGCACCTGGACCTTTGAAGTTAAAAAAAGAAATGTGTGACTGCGAACTGCTGCATTGTTTCCTTAAATAATGACACTTTGAAGTCTACAAAGTAACACAGCATATCAAAAATGCACCTTCTACCGAAATCTATGCTGGCAATTTTTATATTTGACCTTTTTTGTGTTTCATTATCATGCAAAATTTTAAACTTCTGAAATATAATAAATTGAAATGTTGGAATGATAACACAGATTCACAGTATTCTAAATACAAATTACCAAAAGGTTTGATATTTACAATCATATAGACAATTATTACTTATTACATTAATAGACAATTATTACTTATTAGGTCATCTGACCCGAAGGGTCAGGATGACCTATAGCCATCGTGCTTCGTCCGTCGTCGTCCGCCGTCCGCCGTCCGCTGTGCGCCGTGCGCCGTCAGCCGTCCGCCGTCCGTAAACTTTTCACATTTCAATCTTCTTCTCAAGTTCCACCAGTGGGATTAAGATGAAACTTGCCAGAAATGATCCTGAGATGGTCCTGACCAAGTGTTGTTATTTATCAGGTTGGTCCGAAATCCAAGATGGCCGCCAAAGCCGCCATTTTGAAAACACATTTTAAACTTCTTCTCAAGTTCCACCAGTGCTGTTGGGCTGAAACTTGCCAGAAATGATCCTGAGATGATCCCGACCAAGTGTTGTTATTTTTCGGGTCGGTCCGAAATCCAAGATGGCCGCCATAGCCGCCATCTTGAAAAACACATTTTAAACTTCTTCTCAAGTTCCACCAGTGCTGTTGGGCTGAAACTTGCCAGAAATGATCCTGAGATGATCCCGACCAAGTGTTGTTATTTTTCGGGTTGGTCCGAAATCCAAGATGGCTGCCAAAGCCACCATCTTGAAAAACACATTTTAAACTTCTTCTCAAGTTTCACCAGTGCTATTGAGCTGAAACTTGCCAGAAATGATCCTGATATGATCCCGACCAAGTGTTGTTATTTTTCGGGTCGGTCCGAAATCCAAGATGGCCGCCATAGCCGCCATTTTGAAAACACATTTTAAACTTCTTCTCAAGTTCCACCAGTGCTGTTGGGCTGAAACTTGCCAGAAATGATCCTGAGATGATCCCGACCAAGTGTTGTTATTTTTCGGGTCGGTCTGAAATCCAAGATGGCCGCCATAGCCGCCATCTTGAAAAACACATTTTAAACTTCTTCTCAAGTTTCACCAGTGCTATTGAGCTGAAACTTGCCTGAAATGATCCTGATATGATCCCAACCAAGTGTTGTTATTTTTCGGGTCGGTCCGAAATCCAAGATGGCCGCCATAGCCGCCATCTTGAATAACACATTTAAAACTTCTTCTCAAGTTTCACCAGTGCTATTGAGCTGATACTTGCCTAAAATGATCCAAGTGTTGTTATTTTTCCAGTCGGTCCGAAATCCAAGATAGCCGCCATCTTGAATAACACATTTTAAACTTCTTCTCAAGTTTCACCAGTGCTATTGAGCTGAAACTTGCCAGAAATTATCCTGATATTATCCCAACCAAGTGTTGTTATTTTTCCGTTCGGTCCGAAATCCAAGATGGCCACCATAGCCGCCATCTTGAAAAACACATTTAAAATTTCTTCTCAAGTTTCACCAGTGCTGTTGAGCTGAAACTTGCCAGAAATGATCCTGAGATGATCCCGACCAAGTGTTGTTATTTTTCGGGTCGGTCTGAAATCCAAGATGGCCGCCATAGCCGCCATCTTGAAAAACACATTTTAAACTTCTTCTCAAGTTTCACCAGTGCTATTGAGCTGAAACTTGCCAGAAATTATCCTGATATTATCCCAACCAAGTGTTGTTATTTTTCCGTTCGGTCCGAAATCCAAGATGGCCACCATAGCCGCCATCTTGAAAAACACATTTAAAATTTCTTCTCAAGTTTCACCAGTGCTGTTGAGCTGAAACTTGCCAGAAATGATCCTGAGATGATCCCGACCAAGTGTTGTTATTTTTCGGGTCGGTCCGAAATCCAAGATGGCCACCATAGCCGCCATCTTGAAAAACACATTTAAAATTTCTTCTCAAGTTTCACCAGTGCTATTGAGCTGAAACTTGCCTGAAATGATCCTGATATGATCCCAACCAAGTGTTGTTATTTTTCGGGTCGGTCCGAATTCCAAGATGGCCGCCATAGCCACCATCTTGAAAAACACATTTAAAACTTCTTCTCAAGTTTCACCAGTGCTATTGAGCTGAAACTTGCCTGAAATGATCCTGATATGATCCTGATCAAGTGTTGTTATTTTTGGGTCGTTCCGAAATCCAAGATGGCCGCCATAGCCGCCATCTTGAAAAACACATTTTAAACTTCTTCTCCGGTTCCATCGGTGCCATTGAGCTGGAAATGGGTGAGGATGTCAAGGAAGGCGAGCCAACATAGTGTTGTTATTTTTTTGGCCTCGTAAAAACTTTGACATGGCATCAATATGGCGGCCATTTTGTAACATGATTGCGCAATCATGGTTTTCCTGTACAACACCTATTTCAAACTTCTTCTCAAATTCCACCGGTGGAATTCAGATCTAACTTACCAGAAATGATCCTGAGATGGTCCTTACCAAGTGTTGTTATTTATCGGGTCTGCCAGAAATCCAAGATGGCCACCATGGCAGCCATCTTGAAAAACACATTTTAAACTTCTTCTCCAGTTCCACTGGTGCCATTGAGCTGGAAATTGGTGAGGATGTTAAGGAAGGAGGGCCAACAAATTGTTGTTATTTTTTCGGCCTCCTAAAAACTTTGACATTGCAGCAATGGCAGCCATTTTGTAACATGATTGCGCAATCATGGTTTTCCTGAACAACACCTATTTCAAACTTCTTCTCAAATTCCACCGATAGGATTCAGCTCTAACTTACCAGAAATGATCCTGAGATGGTCCATACCAAGTGTTGTTATTTATTCGGTCGGTCAGAAATCCAAAATGGCCACCATGGCCAACAGTGCCGCTATATACTTGCTCAGAGAATGCATACTACAATAATATAAGGGTTTTAATTTAGAGTCAGATGACCGTTAAGGCCCCTGGGCCTCTTGTTACATTAATGATACCGAGTCAGAGGTTATTAGAATATTTATTGAATATACTGGTAATATTAGTACACTAACCTATATATTTTCAGTCTCAAATATTATAGTTTATTATGTGTGGTAAAATTTACTACAACCTTGGAGAGTACAGAATATAGTAATATAATAATTGATACTTAGTTATAACACATGTAAATATGTCTCAGATTTCTAGTTGGATCTCAAAGTCAATAAGTTTGATTATCTCCCCTTTCCATACCTGATTTGTTCGATTTGATATTTGTGTAATCATGTAGGAAATTCGTAATTAGCAAAGGAAATATGCAGAAACATATTTACAAAGAAATGTATTTTTGTGTATTTACAGAGGGAAGATGATGTTTAGCTTCTCTGACCGAGAGCTTGCCACAAAATCTGGCTACGATTTGATACACCCAGATGACCTTTCTTACTTTGCTGCAGCTCATCAAGAGCGTGAGTAGTTGTAACTCTGAAAACAACATAATATGTCTTCGTTTACATTCTGATTTGCAAAAAATACACACTCAAAAATTTTTTTTCAAAAAACTTTGCATTATTTCTTATATGCACCAAATTTATATTGTTGATTTTTTTATTTTTTTTTACAGTGTACAATGTAAGTTTAGCATGTCACAAGAAAAAAAAATGTATCATTATTTCCTATTCAACAAAAAGACAAACATGATTAATCTTAACCACTATTTCAGAAATTTAAGCTACAGTTTGAATGCAATTTTTGCAAAAAGACGCACATTTAACCAAATTAGAACATTTGGATAGGTTGATATATAGCCAAGAATGCTCTATCATCAGCCTATTGAGTATTTGTTGATATTTTATTTTCTATATATATTTTTTTTTGCAGTGATTAAGACAGGGAGTTCTGGTCTTATTGCCTACCGTTGGCTCACCAAAGACTTCCGCTGGTTGTGGCTACAGTCCAGCTGTAAGGTCATTTACAAAAACAGCAAGCCAGATTTCATCATCTGTACTCATCGTCAACTCACGTGAGTACCTAAGTTACCTCGATTATCTCCCCTTCAGATGGGGACAAGATTGGTGATAAATAAACTGTCCTTCTTTCATTTCTTACTTAGAGTATTTCATTGTTATATGTCTCTGACTGATATCAATGGGCGCTTCTAAGGAAAATGAAGGACAATGAAAAAAATGCAATTTTACAGAAAAAGTGATAGATTAAAGGGATCTAGTTAGCTCATCATATTTTGACATTAAAGAGTAAATATGAAGATGTTTTACAATCCAAAGAGTGTGCAGTTAATACACATGAATACTTTTGATTGGTAAATTGGACAACATTTATTTAATTAGATGTAGTCTATCATGCTTGTGCTCTTCTCTGTTACGTAAGGAGAGTAAGCGCCTGTTTCCAGAAAACAACATGAATGCCTCTATCCATGCAGAATTAATTTTGTAATAGTTTGCCATTGCTAACCAGAAATGCTTTTTCCCTGGAGAACAAATACCATAGAGAAAGCTGAACCTCTGAGATAAGGCCAGAATTATTAGTCAGCTTGATTTCATAATAAATTTCATAAAAATTCAAACATTTAACCGATTTCTTATTTCATTTTGATAATATATCAAATCAATTAATTTTCCAAATTTTGAAGCATTTCTTTTTTAAGATACAAATAGAAAATATCAATAAAAATTGTGTGTTTTAAAAATGGTAAAACGGAGCCAACAATGCTTGAGGTTTGACAAGTCCTAGGCAGCAACAGTTGGGACTGTGTAATGCTGTTATACGCTTCATTAGACAGAATTACACAAGATAGCACTAACACATAGCAGACACTTAACGTAAACCATCTCCTTTCCATGTTGTCCTTTGATTCACTTTTATTGTCCTCCATTTCTTGGACATGGAAAGAAAGTAAAGTCCACACAAACGACCCTCATTGGAGAGAATTTTTTAAGGACCATTTTTAGTGACAAGAGCTAAATCTCCTTTATGACAATGTGATGCGCCTATTAAAATTGTTCGTCCATGTTTTTATATACGGCTGTGTTGAAATGAAGGAAAGTTATCTTTAGCCTAATGGACAGATTCTGTAAGTTGGTTTAGTGAGGAGGAAGTGTCAAATGTTCTTAGATCAGCTACTTCCTGTATCGGGCATGCATGACTGATTGTCTCCCCTGGCATGCTGTCAACCAAAGGTTCATCTGAAAGCATCTTCAACAACTAATTCATAGTTTTTGCAAAAAATATGAACCCTTTCCATGAAAGTGAAAGACTTCAAAAGAGTTTTTATTTAAAAATGCAAGGTTTTCAATAATCATTGATGATGATTGTATAAGATCTTGAAACAAAATTGAAAAAAATGGTTAGTTCAGGCTCCGACAGATCTGCAAATTAAAATCTATTTGTATAATTAGATAAATTTTACTCATTAATGTGTATTGCTTTGTGTAGAACAAAGAAATGTAGAAGTAACATATACATTCATGATTTCAAACATGGAATTCATTTACAACATTCTCATAAATTTGATTGGATGCTGATTCAATTGATCAAAAAATTTGAATATATATTTTTTTCTGTGAATAAATAAATGAAAATTTTGATGTAGATAACACATTCAATACACAAGAGTGTAGCCACAATCAGGTTATGAGAATGCTGCAGGTGTCTTTTCTCAATCAAAGGTAATCAAATAATACCAAGAATTCATCAATTATTCAACAGTAATATTGGTTTCCTGCCTCTTGAAATTCATAACATAATCAAAGTCGTTAGACACCTGATAAAATCAGTTTAATTAAGATGGAAGATGACTCGATATGAAATGATATGTAATGATTGTGTGAGTGGAGTTTTCATCTGAACGTTCCCAGAGAGACAGGTACATATGACTAATATTGTTCTATTGATCCTCACCTCTAGACCTACAGGTCTTCACTATAGCAACTGTATATTGTATTCTGACTCATTAGGCAAGGCAAGAATTCGAATTTACAGATTTTCAGTTTAGTTCTATTCCAATAATAAAAATATATGGCCATTTTGTTTTCTACTCGTATATTTCACTCCTTTCTTGACACAGTTATGTGAAGGTTTCCACCATAAAAAATCGAAAAATTATATTAGAATTGAAGTCAAGAAAAAAATTTGAAGGTGCTTTACATCATGGGTAAATCTGAATTAATTAAGATAATATTTTCCATGCACTATACTATAACACTTTTGATATGATATTCATGGTTAAATTTTGTGTCGTTTGCAAAAAGCAGGCAACATATATAGGTATCGATATGGCGGCAGCGGCATCCGCACAAAGATTTCCATACAATAACTCAAGATAGCTTTGGTCGATCAAACTCAAACTTCATTTAGGTCTTCTTACCAAAAATGCTTGCTTGGGATTGCTTTTCAGGTCTGAAGGTTGAAGGTCAAGGTCACTGTTATTAAAAATAGAAAAAATTGTTTCCATGTGATAACTCAAGCTCCTTTGGGCCCATCAAACTCAATTTTCATTTAATTTTTCCTTACCACAAGTGCTTGTATTGAACTGTTTTTTTCACTTATCCAAAGTTCAAAGGTCAAGGTCACTGTTGCTATAAATAGGGAATATGTTTCTGTGCAATAACTGCAGTTCTCTTGGGTAGATCGACTCAAACTTCATGTACATGGTGCTCATTTACTGATAGTGATTCTGGTATTGCTTACTTAAAACATTTCTTGATGTGAAAAAATGCATCTATTTCTTTGTAATTACCCAACTTGCTGCACAGACGACACATCCACCTCCATGGAATTCTTGTGTGGCTAAATTAACATAGTTTGTTGAAAAATTCCTTTACCAAGTTAGAAGCTCCTGAGTAAATTGGTTTGGTTGAATTCTGACTTAACATATTAATTCTGTTTAAAATTTTAAAAAACAAAGGTAAAGAGAATGAAAGATGTGATGTAAGATGCAATTTAATTTTTTGATATAATGATAGTATTTGTTTTTGAATAAATATATTAATATTATACTGGTACTTCTTTTATAGAGATGACGAAGGACAAGATCTGTTTCATAAGCGTGGCAATGAATTCAAGCTTCCCTACCCACTTCTTGATCTGGATATATGCTCAGGATTCGACTTTCCGAATGATGACTTGATAAAAATTAAAAATGGAAAGAAAAATAAACAGAAGAATCAAGTTCGTGAAATTGTGCAAACTCCTGGCAGGAAACGAAAAATGTGTCGAGAAAATGGACTCACAAGCTATCCACAGTATAATGGCTATGAGGGAGGTGATTACAAGCCAGAATTACTCTACTCATATCCCCCAAACAACTTTGGCCTTGAGTCTGACCTGTATAGGTCACATGGGTACTCGGGGTTCCCTGGAGCTGTTTACCCAAGTACAGACAGTTACCGACTAGATGCGGACAAACATGGCTACACCAATGGTTTCTACCTGGAACCCCATCATCGGCAATACCAACACACACTGAGTTACCATGGTAACAGCTATCCCGATCTAATGGGTACCTCAACAAAATATAGTTATGATATGTCGAAATATGGATTCGAAAGTTATGCCAAAAAAGTGCATTATGGTGAGGAACTATCTCGTCTAGACAACGATTTTAGGAAATATACTTATGACTATGGAAATGAACGGCTCCCTAATCTGTTGAATGGTTCACTAGAACCGGTTGATTTGCGAGCCTCGTCTATGTACAACGGTACCTCACTTGTGAACGGGGAGAGTATGGTTGGTCACTCACCTTGTTTGACCTCTTCACTGTTCAAACCCGACCTCCATGGTCAAAACATGTTATCTAAAGAAACAAAGGTGATATGTTCTCCTTCAGATGTCCTTCAGGGCAGCCAGGGTCTCAACCCATCGATGCCCCTGCACCACAGTTCTGTTATAAAAAACGCAGCTAGTCCACGAACACTTCATTCTTCTCGTTGTAGTAGTTCTGAACAAATGGGAAGTCCACCTGTGAATAATTATAACAATATGTCTGTGACCAGAGTGTCAGGAACGTGGGCACAGTGTTCTAAATCAAGCCCAAACTCAACTCCACGATCGGACAATAGTGGTAGTCCAAAACAGAATGGTATGGGTGGAGGAGGGGCCTCTAGCAGTCCCATATCGGGGGCTACCCCAGCCTCTGTGATACAGACTCACATAGCAAACAAGACTCAGAACAGGTGAGTGATTTTTATCTTGTACAAGAATACTCGGAATTCTAAAATAAGCCTCAATTATACTTAATTATATGTAATGTTTTTAATCAATATCCAATTGTTTTCATTGACGTTAAGGTTTTAGTGTAAATAAGGTGTGTTTAAGCTTCACTTCTGTTTTATAATTTAAGAAAAAAACTAATGACAAGTTTTTTAAACTGTTAATAACAAAAGATGATTTAACTAGCATATTTAACCAATATGTACTGTAAAATCTTGTCACACTGCCACCATTATACAGTAAAACATTTGTTATATTACCACTATTATTAGGGCTTTTTCTCACAGTTTTGGGATATGGGACCTTTTTGTTTTATTTTGGGATGAATTAACTGCCCCAAAAAGCCCTTTAAAAAGCTGATAATACAGTAAAACCTTGTTATACTACCACCATTGTACAGTAAACCTTGTTATACTGCCACCATTGTACAGTAAACCTTGTTATATTGCCACCATTGTACAGTAAACCTTGTTTTACTGCCATCGTTGTACAGTAAACCTTGTTATATTGCCACCATTGTACAATAAACCTTGTTATACTGCCATCGTTGTACAATAAACCTTGTTATACTGCCATCGTTGTACAGTAAACCTTGTTATACTGCCACCATTGTACAGTAAACCTTGTTATACTGCCATCGTTGTACAGTAAACCTTGTTATACTGCCACCATTGTACAGTAAAACCTTGTTATACTGCCACCATTGTACAATAAAACCTTGTTATACTGCCACCATTGTACAGTAAAACATTGTTATACTGCCACCATTGTACAGTAACACATTGTTATACTGCCACCATTGTACAATAAACCTTGTTATACTGCCATCGTTGTACAGTAAACCTTGTTATATTGCCACCATTGTACAGTAAAACATTGTTATACTGCCATCGTTGTACAGTAAACCTTGTTATACTGCCACCATTGTACAGTAAAACATTGTTATACTGCCATCGTTGTACAGTAAAACCTTGTTTACTGCAATCTTTGTACAGTAAAACATTGTTATACTGCCATCATTGTACAGTAAACCTTGTTTACTGCAATCTTTGTACAGTAAAACATTGTTATACTGCCATCATTGTACAGTAAAACATTGTTATACTGCCAACATTGTACAGTAAAACCTTGTTATACTGCCACCATTGTACAATAAAACCTTGTTTACTGCAATCTTTGTACAGTAAAACATTGTTATACTGCCATCATTGTACAGTAAAACATTGTTATACTGCCATCATTGTACAGTAAAACATTGTTATACTGCCACCATTGTACAATAAAACCTTGTTTACTGCAATCTTTGTACAGTAAAACATTGTTATACTGCCATCATTGTACAGTAAAGCATTGTTATACTGCCAACATTGTACAGTAAATCTTGTTATACTGCCACCATTGTACAGTAAACCTTGTTATACTGCCACCATTGTACAGTAAAACCTTGTTATACTGCCATCATTGTACAGTAAAACCTTGTTATACTGCTACCATTTGAGCAGTAAAACCTTGTTATACTGCCATCATTGTACAGTAAAACCTTGTTATACTGCTACCATTTGAGCAGTAAATCCTTGTTATACTGCCCCCATTGTACAGTAAACTTTGTTATACTGCCATCATTATACAGTAAAACCTTGTTATACTGCCACCATTGTACAGTAAAACCTTGTTATACTGCTACCATTATAGTTAAACCTTGTTATACTGCCACCATTATACAGTAAAACATTATGATCATGGCTATATTTACTCAGAAAAACTTAGACAATACAATTAGTCAAATACATTGAAGGATATTTAGATCTGAAGATATGAAAGTAAAATGAAGTGGACATCAGTATTGTTGGTAGCAAATGCATTGGTTAAGATGTTACTCGGATTAATAAACGTTCTTTGTTGCTAAATACTTTAAACTATATATTCCAGAGCCTGTGATAAACAGCCATTAGTGGGCGGCATTCCGGTCCCTGTTGTGAAATCAGCATGGCTTCATCAGTTTCCAACATCACACAATTCGTACGGCGATAGCAAGGACTGGGCCATGAGCCACAATGACATGTATGCCTGCCACCAGAAGTCCCAGCGTGGCATCATCGCAGAAAACATGTCACACGTGCCCAAAGTGACGATTCAGTGACAGCTATGGTTGCTCGCGTCTCTACGTGATATTGTGATATTTTTGTCTGTGACGACTATATGTCAGACACTGTATAAGCAAACTCACTAAACTCATCGATCAAATCAGAAAAAAAAAATGGATAGCCGCACTTCATGGCAGTCTTGTGTAGAAAATCTAGAATGTTAGATGAAGTCATTTTATGATTATCTTTGAGAATATTTCTCCTCTCTCCTTAATTCTCTTAACAGATTTCTTGACAGATCAAGGTTGATGCGACTTGTACATATTTCAAAAGCAGAAAAAAACTTGCAGACATAGTTTTACACTGATCTTTTTTGATAAATTTTTAAAAAATGATGTAACTGGTATGGGAGAGTTGATATATACATTGTGGAAGGTATAGCTAGTCTGGCGTATAGTGTTTCTTGTTGGCAGAATGAGTTTTTTGTGTCTTTATAAACGATGACACTTGTGTGGACATGCATTGTATACATGATGATGTGTTTGAGCGCAAGACATGAGTGTTGTACAAAAGATGTCGTAATAACACACATTTGGCACATGGTCAATATTGATGAATCATCTTAATTAAATAATTTTACAGCTTTTTTCTGTATTTACGTGAAGAAAGACAGTCAGTTGTAGAAAAAATAAGAATGTACACAATTAACAAATTAAATTTAAGCAAGATATTTATCTGAAAATTTTTTATGCTTCATAAATTCTATGATTTCTTAAAGTAATTTGTTTTTTTTAAGGTGATATATGAACTTTTTATAATTATTAAATGGTAAAGTTGTATTGAATCTGTTATTTAGACAAGTTATTTTGGGGCTCTTTCTGATTGCTAACAGAAGAAAATGCTTTAGCATCTTCATGGAAATTGATATTAACTAATGTATTTGATAAATAGACAAGAAAAATTATTTTCACGAATTTAAGCTGCTAACGGAAATCTGATATAAAGTTTTTCGATTGAAGTCTCTGCCTAATTAGTTGTAACCGAGTTAGAAGTGTAATAAGGTTTCAGTTTCATCAATATTCATTAAATTAAGATTTACCATAGGAATGCATTACAGAACTAAATTTACATAACTAAGATTTTAAATCTAATAATGCTTTCCTATGGAAACATTTTAATTAAAAAATTTTGTTAAGTAAAAAATACTAATAAAACCAGGACTTTAGATAACTGTAGTCCAGTTGTCTTAGCCGAGATGATGAAACGGAAATCCGAATCCTTGTACTAGCAAATGCTGTCACAAATGACTATAAGTTAATTACTATGGATATATCCATATTAGTATTTATTGGAAAGTTTTTATTTTTTTCTTATTTTTTTTTTTTTTTTATTTTTTGAATGAAGTGCTACGACAAAAGTTATTGCAATAAAGTTAGCTGACCATAGTTCATTAATTTATTGATTGTTGCTAGAGTTAGTTTCTGAGTATCAGTACATTGTGTATTACCGAAGTCTGTTGAATATATGACTGTTTCAGTAGACAATTTGCTTTCTGTTTCACAGAAGTCTGTTTAGTCTCTTCTCTGTAGACATGTGATTTTCTAGGTGTTGTCTAAAATACAAGACTGTAATTGTGTTATTGTATTTGTAAATGGAGAGATTTATCTGAGCTCAGGGAACGCTGCTGTTTATGTCTCTTATACATCTAATTATTACATATATTACAACGAAACCTCGTTAGTCTAGCAAATCTTAATTTTACTCAAAACTGTGACAACTTATCTTTTAATCTGGACTCAATGTTGTAACAGTTTTCCTGGATTTTTTATATCAAAATCCAGAATAGGTTTTTTTCTGGAATGTCATGATTAGATTCTGACTAACGAGGTTTCACTGTACTTAGGCGATAAAATTTTCATTTAAAAATAAGTTCCCAGTATAATTTGATGTATCTTTATAACTATTGATATAACTGCAGTAGCGTTTTATTATTATATATATCATACCCTTGATACACATCAAACACTCTGCATATTATTGTGACTTTTAATTCCCATATTAAGGAAGGTTAAAGTGTAAACATGTCAGTGCTTGCTATTTTCAAAACAGAATGGTCAAACATACGCTATATTTTATTTCTTTTGCCAAACACACTGTACTATTTAATCCAGACTTTTGTTTGTATGAGCATTACAAATTGAATGACAGGTAGCTATGTATTCTCTTTCACTTAATAAAAAACAACTTTTGTTAGGAATGTTCAAGCATGGAGACATGTAGCTTTATATTGATAAAGTTTGGAATTATCACACAACTTTAAACATGCTGTATTAGACTTACCTTATCTATCCTACAATTAGCCCAACTTCTGACTTAGTGCAAATATGTAAGTCAATTTAGGCTTAATTAATTATTACAGAACAATAGAAGAACATTTGTAGGTACATTTGTAGTTGAACAGGTATACATGAAGGGCAGACTCGTTTCTACCCTGCTGCTCAATATGATCGAGTCAAAATCTTGCATGCAAATTGTGGTAATTTCTCTTTAAATTTAAACAGTGGTTATAGGTAAAAGATATAGACAGAAATACTACTTGTGGCTTTTTATTTATCAACTATTTTTGCCTAAAATATGTTAATGTTTTAAACATGTTTTCTCCCTATTTTTGCCTGGTGCTTTATTTAACAGTGGTTATCTGGTATTCTGAAGACTGTACAATTCCTGAATTAAGTAGATGTTATTGTCATGAATTATCTCCCTTTGTCAATGTTGATATAGAGCTATGACGTTAACCACTGTTACAGATGCTCAATTGATTATAGAGCCACAAAGCAGTGATTTCATACAAAAAAGATGCAGAATTTGACTTCCTTTCTAATAAAAAGAATTATTTTTATTGGAAATATATCTCAATGTAAACATCTAAAACATATATGTATGCTGAAAATGATTCACAAAGCTTAATATTCAAATATTTACACAATAGCAATAGTTTTCTTCTGTTATTATATAAAAGAATTCCATTGAATAACAGATATTTATGCAAAGACTTTTACATACCATTCAGTCTAGTACGCAATATGTTACTGTTTTGCAATTTTCCAAATTGGTGCTTTTTATTTCGTTCTGTCTTTAGGTTCTTCAAGATTTCGTGTAATGTGTGCTGTCTTTTGTTTGATCCAACTCAATAAGATATGTATATTTTTCCAATTGATTTTTCTCTGTGGATGCTAGCATAACAGTAACTTTGTGTTTGGGTTGTAGCACATTCTGTTGATGCAAACACTTTAAGCATTCAGGAATTTTGATTCATATTACTTGTAGAATCTGATATCCATCAATTTCCTTTCAGTAGATCATGAGAATTTTCTAAACATCATAACTAATTTGAGCCAATTTCTTAGCCAACACCTCATAATTTGGGGCCACTCGATATTACAAATATACTGAGATTTGTGACTTTGCACAAGTCTCCAATAACTAAAAGTACATCGATATACATTTTTTAGGTGTATATTTTATGAAATTGAACATTTAAACACTTGCCAATTATATTTTGCAAACATTTTCTGTATGAGTCCGGTTTTAAGTTCAAGGTTTTATATCAGCAAATTTGACATTTGAAAAGTTGCTAGTATTTTTTTTTTGTGGAAGGAAGAACAATATTTTGTACAGATGTGAACGATTTTCTATCTATATATGACTTAATAGGATAATTACATGGTTTCAAGAAGCTAGTAAACAATGAGGGAGCTGTAAGGCCCGCTTTGGTGGTTAATGTTGTATTATACCCCGATCTCTCCAGCCAAGCAGAAATAAAATCTCCAAATACTCAATATGATTATGAGAGGTTTAGTTGTTCCTTCCCTTGTCCTTGGTTAACAAAGAACTACAGAGGACGCGTAGACGATTCACATAATTTGTCATCAATTATATTTATATGTAAACGGCAGTGATTTGTTTCCGCCTGAGAGAACTTTTTCATGAAATTGAATTTCTGATTACTCCTTCATTCCATTTATGATTTATTAATTTATTCATATTTTAAATTTTAATTGAAATAATTACATTTAAATCATATACGAATGCATAATTTATTTTATTTTTTTTTTTTTTTACAAAAAGCGTGTTTACAGGGAAAATGCCCATACAGTTTTTTTGGGGTTAGTTGAGGAGTGATGTCCTTGCCCTCTATTTTTCACATGTGTATTTACTGAGATTTTGATTCCAATAATTATAACTTTAAAATTAAAAACAAACACCTGTTAAAGGTCATATGCAATGCAATTTATTGGTAAACTCATATTAAATTTTTTTTATTGTTATTTTCAACAGAAATATTAAATTTGTTGCTTCCAAGGAAACCTATAATGAAAAACAAAAAAGATTTGTCATTTGTAGTATTGCATAGGGACAAAAACAAATTTCAAATTAAAAACAAATGCCCTGCCTGTTATTGAAGCCTACATAAGTAATACAAATACTACATACATACAGCCACTAGGAGGAATATGGTGGCAGATTTATGGCACGTTGCCAAAATCCTTTGATTAAAACTTAATGGAATGTCTGCACATATAACCAGTGTTTCTTTTATGTTTTTCTCAATGTTCCCTGCATTTCAATCTGAAACCACCTCTTGTATGTATATATATATATGGCAAAGTATAGCATAGACAAAATAAATATATATATATATATATAAAATACTTGTATAAAAACACAAAGTATGTGTTTATGTTTTTACACCCACATTCAGAAGAAAAACAAAACTGGCGCGAGAGATGTCGTTAGTTTTGTCAGGTAAATGTGTATATGCTACAAGGAGATTTTGTTGCATCTTATTTCTATATATATAACTTGTTGACCTACTTATGACTATGTTCATGTTGTTTCTTTAATTGGAATTATAATTATTACTTTTATTATGTAATGCTCACGACAGAGAAAACATGTAATTTGAAATAATAAACGCCTACATTTATTTATTGTTTATGAGTATTTTATACATGACTCAGACATCCATGAGACACCCAGTTGATCTTCTGATTATTTCGTTTTACAGAATATCAAATTTGAATATCTGAAAGTCATTCTGTCTGAATAGTTACAATTGGATATATCATGGAACTTAGATATGAATGTCCGAGGATAACAGAAGGAATAATATATACCCGGTATATATATAGAGAGAGAGGGAGAGAGCAGCATTCACCCTTTCGGGGCTCTTCATGAAAGGTTCAGTATTTGGAGAATTCACAATTCACCTGAAGAGCCTGGTAAAGGGCGAATGCTGCCAGTAAGTTGATCGTTTACCAACTCTACCTTAACTTACTATACTATATATATATATATAAGCTTTTCTATGGAACGCCATATTAACATATATTCAATTAATTGAATTTTACCTATCTCTGATTAAATTGAACCTATCTCTAATTTAATTGAACCTATCTTCAATTATTTGAAGATAGGTTCAATTAATTGAAGATATGTTAATTTGGCGTTCCATACTTTTCCGAATGCATTTCCTATAATCACGACCCACTGGCAGACTGCTCGGTTGATTTGATAATGTGACGGTGTAATTATATATAAGGTACACCATACGAAATACTTAATCCGAGAATCGTGAAGTTGTTTACATTGTTTACTTCAAAGCTAATTATTTCAACCTTTTATTTCACCAAACGGCCATGTTTATTTCGAAATGGCTTTTTATATGACATAAGCTTACCGTAGGCCTGGGTATAAGTTAGAGTACAGAATGTCCTACACCTTCTCTATACCTACTGTCAAAGCGAAAATATTAGTTTTGAAGCCTCGATTACACAGGTTCCTCATTAACAAGGTTTTGTAATATGTACAAAATTCGCATTTAGTACCGGACATGTTTACGACAGCATGTTCCAGTGTGGATGGTTCAAGGAAAAAGGAAAGCTTCTTCCACAGAACAGAGGTGTTTATGAACCCATGTTAAATACATGTAATTGGCTGACAAGGCTACGAATGAATGACAAAGTCTGATAGTATGATTTGCTGCCTTGTAATGCCTCAATATACAACGAAAGAAAGAAGTCTTAATACCATGGCTTTAACTATTTACTGGCAATGCCTACAATGTATTTATATATCGGTACACAACGAAAGAATGAAATTTATTGACAATGTCTATTCACGGAACGAACGGGTGATATAAGATTATACATCACTGCGTTGAATATTAATTATTTGGTGTTCAAACCCACAGAACGAAGAACAAGAACGTATATCAAGATCATAGGCAAATGTTATTTACTGAAAGAGACCGAATACTGTCCTATCTGGTTAGTTTTCACAGAATGAAAGGCTCCGTTTACAAAACTACGTGGCATACACAACTACATAGATTATTGCAGAATGGAATGTATCGTTTACAAAACTATTTATATATATATATATATTTACAGACATTTTTAATAAATTATTGTGTAAAATGTTTTTACGTAATACCAAAATATATATAGGTTGTCTTTTTAACGGAATGAATTCGTTTGAGTTCGTGGATTAAAAAGAATCCACTTAATTCAGTTTTGTTATTCACGATAAATTCACCAGTTCATATATAGATTTGTCGAAAAATGGGTTCGTTAATTACAAGTACAAACAGAATAGTCGGAAATATAACACTGACGAAAATTAACGATTTTTTCTGTATGTTTCTCATTTTCTTTCACGCGGTCTTCCACTAAATGGTATTGTTTTGCTTATTAAAGTGTCAATGATGACATGCCATCCATTGTTTATACTAATGCCTTTTAAAATTTGATGTCTCTTGTTTCAAATCGAAATTAACTAAACCATATTGATTCCTCTTTTAATTTCTGAAAATATAGCCATCATTGGTCATTGCTTTAATAAATTTTGCGTTCTGTCTATTGATGGAAATAATTAAAAATATCTATTTACGAAATTTGCATAAATGTTTACATAATTGAAGTCATCTTGCGACATTTGAAACTGAATTAGGAGACAAAAATACATTTAATTAACGAAATGTGAAATCCAATCTATAAATAACAAAGCAAAAAAAAAACATATTAAAATATCAGCGTAAGTGCTAAAGACGTGCCTTATTGGCTTACAGAGCTATCAAATGTTGTTACACTATCTATGATACGCTTACTTTACTGTCACCACGTGCACAGCATCCCACGCTTAATTGTACTAGTTCTGGGAGTAGGTAACAAAGGTATTTCATGACCTACTTTCTTAAACATATTTAGTTTATAACAAATAATCATGAATTTTAAGCTTTTCGTCTGTTATGGGTGATTTTGATGTGTCCCTTACTTCCCGTCTACACTAATGAAGTGCTCTAGAATGACGAAACAGCTGAATGATGTATCTTATTTCTTTGGGATTTGATATATCTTCTATGTTTGTACTACTAATTCCATCAACAACTATTAATCAAGCAATTATTTCTTGGTAAGGTTAGTTTTGGTGTTTGGAGGTGATTCTTCAATTCAACAAAAAGCTACATATTAAAAAATGCTACAAGTACTAAGACTTTCAGTAACGACGACAGGTAGAGGAAACACCACTTTATAGTTCAGGTACATTAAGAGTTTATATAAGAATCCATGACAAAGTGGTCGAATCCATGAATATAGAGTAAACTCAAACATCTATCGACTACCTAGAGCACATTTCCTGGGACAGACATACATATACTTATGTTTAGATCAATTAAGACGAAGAAAACAGGCATAGTCCGTCAATTGTGTTCGCATTGTACGCACTTTGGAAAATCCCAAAATCAATATTTTCAAGCATGCAAACACGCTTAGGTGCATCAGAAATATTTTGCACTTTTTTGAAGAAAACATTTTGATAAAACATATTGATACCGTTGGACAGTTATTCATACTAAAAGAATTGTAAAGATACAACATATTAGCACCTTTCCATGTAAACTGTAAGTTTAATACAGAAGAGCCAAAGTGAATTAAACTGCATCATACAGCTGTTTCGGATGGGAATGTAGAAAGGCTCATCATTTCAAAAAAATGTCATAATTTTCAATATTGTGTATCAAAAGAACGTCAAGTACATGTTATATTCTGAACTGTGTCACTGTTTAAATCAAATCAAATCTGACTAACGAGTTACGGGGACTAAAACATGTACCAGCAATGTCTACCACCCGCAATCTCAAATGCGAAAGACACACAGGGTATTGACACAGGGTATTGACACAGAGTATTGACACAGGGTATTGACATCTATCAAAACAAATAGCGACTTAGATATAGAAGAACTTGTTATATCTAGACTACAGATCTATCGCCCATCTCGGACTCGTCAGCGATGCTGAAGGTATAAATGGATAAAGGGAGGCGATTAAACTCGAGAAAGGACAACTAAAGGAGGCGATTAGACTCGAGAAATGACACCTAAAGGAGGCGATTAAAATCGAGAAATGACAACTAAAGCAGGCGATTAAACTCGAAAAAGGACAACTAAAGCAGGCGATTAAATTCGAGAAATGACAACTAAAGCAGGCGATTAAACTCGAGAAAGGACAACTAAACGAGGCGATTAGACTCGAGAAATGACACCTAAAGCAGACGATCAAACTCGAGAAAGGACAACTAAACGAGGCGATTAGACTCGAGAAAGGACAACTAAACGAGGCGATTAGACTCGAGAAAGGACAACTAAAGGAGGCTGTTAAAGTCGAGAAAGAAAAACCCGTTTAAGACTGCATTAAACATTCACTAGCCAATGATTTCAATATGTTTTAATCGTATTAATATTTGACCGGTTCAAATTCAAAAATAAATTATGGATGTAAACCCGTGAGTTTTTAAACCCACAAAAATACAACTATCACGGTATTAGGATGAAAGAAATATGCATTGCCTGTGAAAATTTATAAAATCAAAAAATTAACAAAAAAAGATAAATAAATAAATAAAATAAAATAAAGTTGAAAAGAATTTTTAAAAACTGATACAAATGAAACGGCAATCTCTACACGAGACAGGATGTGAAGTGAATAGAGTGGAAGTTAGCTATATCGTACTGCATCGTAATACAATGAAAGTATTAAAGCACAAACATTATATATTAATTAAATCTGGTCTATCAAGGCAGAATGATTTTGACTGAATTATGATATCTTAACTGATATATAAAGGCTAAAGGTTAAAAGCACGGTGCTGTGTTTTTAAAGACTGAATGGTTTATGCATTGTGACAGTGGCTGGGTGAAGCCAGCTGTACTTAATGTTTAAAAATACTAACATAGATAAATGCTTTTATGGCAACCAAGCCTATGGCACCTGGATAACTTTGGTAAACGAACCCATTTCCTGTCTCTTTAAAAGCAAGATACATGCTTAATCAGCCAGACATCACTATCTGGGACTTTTGTGTTTGTGATATAAACATAGAATGTGCTAATTTGTTATAATTTATACAGTTTTCTTGTCACAATTCATCGCGCTTCATGTTACATTTTTATCTTCATATGTTTTTCTCCTTCATACAATCGCCAAATTAGAATGGCACAGGCCATATTTTAACCTAACCTTAACTTACATTGTACATATGATCTGGTTACCCGAGCTGTGATGTCATTTATACAGTGTTTACATGTAATGCACGTACAGTTGTAATTGTGTTCAGACTATTTTAACGGTCATGTAAGATGAAGTGCTATTATATTATTTTTCGCCTTCGTTTTGAAAGAAGTACCTGATATAAGGTCCGTATTTGTATAATGATATACTGTACTATGATAACGTGGGCACGTACAAGCCTCTGGTACAATATGGGCAGGTTAATGGTTCTAATATGTAAAGTAAATGTTTTATATTACTGACATTGCTCTGTTATTGTACGAGATAAAAAGGAAAGAATGAAAATTGGATAATTTATAAATACCACTCGCGAAATTGAGAACATCAATTTACAATTGGCGTAGATAATGTGTATTATATCTAAATCAAATATTAAATATAATCTATAATTATAACCGTGTAACTTGTCCTAGAAGGTATATTATGAATAGCTTTATAATTGTCAGAGAGAGTATATTATATATAGCTTTGTAATTGTCAGAGAGAGTATATTATATATAGCTTTGTAATTGTCAGAGAGAGTATATTATGAATAGCTTTGTAATTGTCAGAGAGAGTATATTATGAATAGCTTTGTAATTGTCAGAGAGAGTATATTATGAATAGCTTTATAATTGTCAGAGAGAGTATATTATGAATAGCTTTGTAATTGTCAGAGAGAGTATATTATTAATAGCTTTGTAATTGTCAGAGAGAGTATATTATGAATAGCTTTGTAATTGTCAGAGAGAGTATATTATGAATAGCTTTGTAATTGTCAGAGAGAGTATATTATGAATAGCTTTGTAATTGTCAGAGAGAGTATATTATTAATAGCTTTGTAATTGTCAGAGAGAGTATATTATGAATAGCTTTGTAATTGTCAGAGAGAGTATATTATGAATAGTTTTGTAATTGTCTTAGAAAGTATATTATGAATAGCTTTGTAGTTGTCTTAGAAAGTATATTATGAATAGTTTTGTAGTTGTCTTGGAAAGTATATTATGAATAGTTTTGTAGTTGTCTTGGAAAGTATATTATGAATAGCTTTGTAATTGTCTTGGAAAGTTTATTATGAATAGGTTTGTAATTGTCTTGGAAAGTATATTATGAATAGCTTTGTAATTGTCTTGGAAAGTATATTATGAATAGCTTTGTAATTGTCTTCGAGAGTATATTATGAATATTCATGTAGATATGCCTTCGAAAGTATACTTTAGGCAGATATGTAATGATTGTTTGGTCTGAAAGAGTTTATATGTAATAGTTGTGTAAAAAAAAAAGCTATTAACAAAGAAAAAATCATTGACGATTTTTCCATCCAAATTGATTAATTGAGGATTAACGTGGTAGTTAAAATATCTGAAAGCAATAATACAAGTATTTCTGTAGATAACATTTGTTGTTTAATATCTATTGAAATAAATATTGTCTGCCTCACAATATTCGCTTGATGACATGCGAAATAAAATCATATAATTGATGTTTTGATATAAAAACGAAATCAGAACTTGTACATCGATCCGAAATGTTGATTATAAATAAATGAGTAATGAAAGTTAAAAAAAATGAAGTGAAAGACAATGAAACAAAAAGGCAGACAACAGGAACTCAAAGACAACATAACCTCGTGAAAGACAACAGACACTCAAAGACAACATAACCTCGTAAAAGACAACAGGAACTCAAAGACAACAGAACCTGGTGAAAGACAACAGGAACTCAAAGACAACAGAACCTGGTGAAAGACAACATGAACTCAAAGACAACAGAACCTCGTAAAAGACAACAGAACCTGGTGAAAGACAACATGAACTCAAAGACAACAGAACCTGATGAAAGACAACAGGAACTCAAAGACAACAGAACCTGGTGAAAGACAACAGGAACCTTGTGAAAGACAACAGAACATTGTGAAAGACAACCGAACCTGGTGAAAGACAACATGAACCTCGTGAAAGACAATAGGAACTCAGAGACAACAGAACCCTGTGAAAGACAACATGAACCTTGTGAAAGACAACAGAAGCTGGTGAAAGACAACAGGAACCTGGTGAAAGACAATAGGAACTCAAAGACAACAGAACCTTGTGAAAGACAACAGAAGCTGGTGAAAGACAACAGGAACCTGGTGAAAGACAATAGGAACTCAAAGACAACAGAACCTTGTGAAAGACAACAGAAACTGGTGAAAGACAACAGGAACCTGGTGAAAGACAATAGGAACTCAAAGACAACAGAACCTTGTGAAAGACAACAGAACCTGGTGAAAGACAACAGGGATTGGTGGGGTATGCATTAGTGACAACAACAGCAACGTATGAGAAACTGATCCAAAAAGACAATTTAGATAAAGAGGAAACAATCAAATCCAGTAAATAACAACAACAGTGAAATCTGAAAATCAAATCCAGAAAAACAATAGGAAAGAGAAATCATAAAATCAAATCCAGAAAGACAACATGAAGAGGGAGATCGCAAAATCAAATCCAGAAAAACATTAAGAACAGAGAAATCGCAAAATCAAATCCAGAAAAACAATAGGTACAGAGAAGGCTACAACAATTGAGAGTTCGCTCCTATGACAAAGATAATGTGTGATGTCGCCTTAGCCAAGATTCGCCCGCCTCTGTTCGACATTCAGTTTTAAAGTTGAGTGATATAACTGGTTAGACCAGTTGTCAATATAATGTGATCTGGTGGGACGCTAACATGTCTAGTTGTGACCTTTCAGAGTGATAACACTGAACTGTATGTATCCCACGCATTCGTGAGCACTCCTTAACTGATCCAAATCAAATTATCAAAACGAAAATGAAATGCCTCAAGAAGAACCGAAGATACTTTATACAGTAAGAAATACAGTATGAATATTTAAAGAAGAGGCGTCAGTTTTCCTCTTTATTAAAAGACATAAACTACCATTTAACCACTGTCCAACCCAACTTATATGATTTGGTATTGCTAGTGTTTGCCTGTCTGATGGAGGCCACATGAATATGACCCTTAACCGACTGATGAGCTGTTGAGGTAAGCCTGCACGAGGACTCAACTGTAAATATATATATGTATACATCTCAATTATATTCTATATTTTAATCAAAATATTCATGTTATAGTAAATATTTTGAAATATAATGAGAATTTGTTGTAACTTTAGGCTCCAATAGTATGTGTAAGAAAACACGAAGGATTCATAGTGAAACATATTAGGTTTGCTCACAGTGCACATTGTTATTATTAGAATCCTTTTGAACCTTGGTTCAGGTAAACCCATGAACCCAAATATGACATATAGAGCTAGTGGATATATCCTTTTTTCTTTGTAACTGTTATGATGAGAAATTATTTTTGTATCATGAAATGAAATTGTACAAAAACACAAAGGCCCTTTTCACCTGTGATATGCAACTATTGTTGTAGCACAAAGACACTTTCTTATTAATAATTTAGAATTCGTAATGCTCTTATGGATTGCACCGTCTGCCCCTCATAATAACAGAAGTATACTAGGAAATAGACAGCCAAGATAACTTTTGATGTCGCCTAGGGCTCGCGTCCACCAGAGAATCACGTGCCTCCATTGCCACCCAATACACCACATATACGGGAAAAGATATGCCAGATTGAACTTTATCAGACATGTCAATCCTTTTGATGATTGTGTATTACGGACTTTGTACACGATGGTAACACATTTTTTTCTTAATATCTGCAGATTAAAATTCCTGGGATATCGAATCCCAGAGTAATGAAGTTTCAAATATTTTAGTTAGTGCTTGTAGTCGATTAGTGGTTTACTAATCCTATTGCTGATTTTCTGCCAGTATTATTTCAGTTACGGAAAATAATTTTTCTTAAACTTTTGTTTAATACTTCTTGAGTTTTCCTTATCGCTTACTTCATGGGGCAATAGCGCGTATAGAGTTACTCAAACAACAGTGAAAATGTGCAGCACGCGACGCATTACAGCTAACACGTCACACAGAGCTGTTGAAATTACCACCCCCGTAAATGATTTACGCCCGTTCCAATCTTTCCCCTGGCTAACATCTGGCGGAACGTCGCCTTTTTTTAACGGAATCTGTATCTTATTTCGAAAATGCGATATCTTGTCAGAATATTTCGTGAATGTCATTATAAGTTTTGTTTTGTTTGTGTAAACATATGATACAGGCATGTTAACTTGAGTATTTTCCGTTCAGGTAGTGTTGAATAAAACCTTATAATTCTTGTTTTTATTTTGTTATTTAACGCCACATTTAAGATAAGTTTTGATTTACTTCGAAACAATACAACGCCCGAGACACTATATACGGCCCGTCGGTATCGTTCGTGCCTCAGCGCTTCCTTTTGTATATCCAAATATTTTATCATGTGACCCCGCATGACCTTTATTGTTTTGATTGGTCGTTAAGATTTAACAATGGATGTTGAATAGATATATTTGTATCTCCCTATATGCTATACTTTTATTAGTTCATAACTATATCATCGATCCAGTCGTAACCAAATGAAAAACATAGGTATGTTTTGCTTTTAAAATCTCTAAACAAATTCATATTCGTAGAAAACAAGCAATGCCCTATATTTATTTATATGTTAAGATGATCCAGAACGCATGATTGTCTTCGTGATTTTGTCTCCGGGATTTATATCAAAATCCATTGTATTAAATAAGATAACCATAGCGTCATTAATACTCCGTTTATCGGAGTCTGTCGTGGCGTTATCTGTACCAATTATGTCTCATATATGTCTATTAATTTTAAGACATTGACAGGACACAAATAGATATGGCGGTTCTTCGTCAGACACAAAAGATACAATGACCCTACATATGTACCAAGTGTTGAATGATCAGAAAGAATATTAAGTTCTTGGAAATAAGCTGGTCTTTAAAATAAGTCGATTAAAAAGAATAAGCCACGATCTCTTTGATAAGGAAACTACCTTGGAAATAAGCCGTTATGTCGAATGTCTGTAATTGGGGATTATGAACTGGTATTTTGCATTTTATGATACTTTTGCATATATTTTCAAAAGTTCTAAATAAAAAAAATAAAAAAAATTGGTGTAAGTGTTGTTTTCTTCAGCTTGAAAAATCGTGTAACCTCAGTCAACAACGTGAGCTAAGATATTTTGAAAATGCACTGTAATTTTCCTGCTGCTAAAACACTTATTTAGTGGCTTATTTTCAAGAAGTAAAGGTAAACTCTAGTATATAGAATATATCATGAATCCGTATCTATTTCTTTAATTGACAAATGCTAACAAAATAAAACCAGGCTATGTTTAAACTGCCGGAAGCTATTATTCCTCCTCCCAGAAGAACCACTAGATAAGGTTATTTACCAGTCATTTTCATTTTCTATCCTGTTAATATTTACCAAAATAATATCGGACCTTTGAAAATCCTGATTAGCTGAGATTAGGGACATCCAAATATTCATACAATTATATTATACTGTCTAGGAAAAACATTTATTTATTGAAGATCAAATAGTTCAGCAATTTATATCTTAATATCATTCTTTTCATCTTCTTGTTCATATCTTTCGAAGTAACACGGTTATCTTTATGGAATATCCGGGACATTTTTCTGTGTCCCTTGGCAATAAGAGATAATAAACATTTTCTATTGTAGCCTTTTATATTTTGTAGCAAACAAAAACCCTCCATTTTCTTTCGAATTTAAAATGGACATCATGAAGATTTTATATTTTATCTATTTATTTCTGAGAGGTGTTTTTTTTAATGATTTACTAATCCTGCCGTAAGTTCACAATATCTTCCACAACTTAAACTACCCGTTTTTTATAGAGAGTACGACAAGGGACATAATTTGTATGATGCTATTTGTTATCCTTTTATGGTCGTGTGTGATTTAATACAGAACTTCTTTTATGTCGAAATATCTGGTATAAGTACTTTGAAATATATTGTAAATCAATATGTTCTTTGAAATAAAACGTTAACCAATTTGTATTTTCGAATATCTCGTAAATCAATCCAATTTTGATCATTTTCCTGTTATCTGTTTTTGGGATGTAGTTTCTAATGATTTTCAACCGAACACACACGCAGGACTAATCTCCACAGATTTCCTCGTGGGAAATCGTAACAATGTTAAGATTCCGATTTCAAATGATAATATGTATTTATTTCCACAATTTATTGATTATATCTAATGATTTAGTACTATTGGTCAAATTATTATAAAGCCGTTGACTATTGTTACAATATTATATAGGTATACACTATGTATATTATCTACAGTGCGAAAAACGAGATACCGTTGTCACCTCTTACCTTTAGTTTGTACAAATAATTTGATTAGTTTAGACTTTCTTATGCATTATTTGATTGGTTAAATTTTCTGGTGATTCACGGATAAAACAATTAACAAAAACATTTTCTTTGAAACATTGATTAGGCCTACAGGAAAAAATGTTTCAGATAGAAACTGATATTAAATAGACTGATATGACTAGAGCATTTGGGATCGTTTGAACTCCAGCCCAGTGGTAGATATGACTTTAGCTCTCGTTATTGTCTTTTATGTATGAAAAATATCTTATTTTATTCAAGATTTAAGAAATTTTTCTTTTTGTCTCGACAGAGTCTTAATAAAAAGGAAATAATTAAGAATATGTTAAATCTATCTTACAATGAAACGGTAGCCTATAGAACTCTTTTGTTTGGAAAAATTAAGAATGACTTCGAAAATTCATTACTAATTAAGGATAGTACATCAAAGAAAGATAACTATTTAACAATTAAAATGAAAACCCATTATGATAATTATTACATTTAAGATAGATAATTCATTTAAGTATAGGCATACATCGTCATTTATCAGAATAAATCAGAAATAATATTAAACAGGTTCCATACTTAAAGGAAACGTACATGGTAGGCATATAAAATTAAATAACGCCTGTTATTGAATTCAAATTCAGTAAAATAATCCAATTATGTAGCCGTGTCCAGTATCGTATTTTCTTAAATGATATTATTTACATATATAACTGTAGACATCATAATATCATACTTGTTTTTTTATATGAGTACTGGATGAAGTTCAATGGTACTATTTTTGTCCTTTGTGATAATGGATTCCGTCTACTGGATGGTTCAAAGCAATACTGTTACAGTTCGCTCGTACATTCCCAACTGATTTTCATGGATGTTTTTGGAAACAAATCAATCATGTTGCGTGCTTGTTCCTGTTTTTGTCGTCATCTCATTGAAGCTAGCGGGCGCTTGGTTCATCACGAACGTCAGAAAGCAGGTAGCTTCGTTGATGTCTTTCCCAACCTGTTCTATACCGAAATACACGTACATATCGAGTCGTAACGGGTGGTGAGTGTGTAAATTATAAGGTACAATTCCAGATATCACTTTACTAACGCATATGTTTTTGCTAGGAATATGTACTTGTAATCATCATATACGAGTATAGTTAAATAAGAAAACCGTTAAATAAGAAAACCGTATATGTTCGCTATGAAGTTACAGCAGTACAAAGATAATAGCGTAAGTGATTTCAATATTTGGAGTTACATATATATATTGTTATAACTGTGGAGTGTACGGTGGTGGTATATATGAGAATATCCTAAAGCCCTATAATGCAAGAGAAAGATTGATTTTCGCGGATTTTGTGGGAAAGGAATAATATCAGACAAGTCCATCAGTAGTTGTGTTATTTTATGTATAGAATTTATTCCGAAGATTGTTCTGAGGAATACGTACAGCCGCTTATGGACCGTTAACGTTGCTCAAGACACTACATATTCGAGGTTTCTATAGCCTTAACTTAACATAGAAAGTACATTTCGAGATTTTTACGGTAATTGTTATGGTATGTGTGTACTTATTATACATGGAAACCAAGTTTACACCGCCGTCTCCTAGGACAACCGACCTGGAAACATACAGAGAGGAGTTCAGAGACGCGACGGATGTTCGACTCTAGTTCCATGGAGCCTGGCCGAAAACTTGCACATAACGACGGGGGGCTTCGTCCAAGACGTGTAGAATGTTACAGAACACTGAATTTGCATTTCATGAGATGACAAGGGTGTATAGGAAAGTCAGGCATTGACATTGTAAATTGGTAAACAAACGGCACTACCGACTGGAATCGTATTCTCGACAGCTGTCGTTATAGTCAGTGATCGTCTGCTCTCTGGCACGCAAGGGTAGCCCAAGAGATGCTGCGCATGAATACATTTTGTTCACTTTGCACGCAAACCCTAATATGCGTATAATAACTTGTAACAGAGTATCATGACAAGCCTCGCCGAGGGAATGAGCGAGAAATGAAGGTGAAAATCGTAGTAAATGAGAACTGAATAGACTTATTAAAGAAGAACATTACTGAAGAACGCGGACGAAGGAGAGATTCTCTCACAACAATACCTATAACATTTATTTTCGAAAATTAACAATAACCCTTGCTATCCAGGGTGCACTTTGCGAATGCTTTGTGCATTCAAGAAATTGCGGAATACAAAAATTAGAACGTTAATGTTGTTATCTGATTTTCATGGAACAGTTTGGGTTCGTCACAAGGTCCCCCCGTTGATGATGGATGTTTGAAATGACGTTATGTCAAAATCGGTTTGTCAGACAGCCTTTCCCGCCATTTCCATTCCCATATTATTACTAATGAGTTTGACCGAGGCTAGTGTCTCGGCAGAACCTCACAAGGGACACAGTCTTAATCCACAATCTCCCAGCAAGTTTGTCTGAGATATTATGTATAAAGCAATCTTCTTCGCCCATGTGAAATGACTGGAACTTTGGGTGTTAAGCTAAAGAATAACTGGATATACCACCATTTCTGGGACATTGTGTGTTATTATCTTATACAAAGATAGGTCTGGGTAATTAATGTTGTGGTAGGGTTTGGCGGTTTTGGATAAAATGGGTAGGATTCTCTTACAAAATGTAACACATTCTGAGAATTGAGAACTTCAATGAGATTTTCAGCAAAAAAACCAAAGAAGATTTAAGACTTTATCAACCCTAAACATTTAGATATTCTCTCGTATAATATAAGTGTTGGGACTACGTGCATGTCGTGTAAACATATAAAATGTTTGGACATATTTTATTTATAACATTGTATTCATTTAATTAATTATATAACCATTCCTTAGACTATAATTAATCAAGTTGAATAGAATAACAAAAATATCAAATAGAAAAATATTTTTGTTTTATGACATCATTCAAACAAAAAGATATTTCTTTCTTACACAAGAATTGATCATTTTCTTATCAACTTCTACGGTTTTGTATTGATAATTTGATGATTTTTAAATAATTAAATTCGACAGAAGTTCCATGTCCGCAAATTAATTCAAATAAATCTCATATTATTTTTTCCAATGGCCAATGGCACCGGAATCATTTAGAGGCAAGTCAGGTGTTTAAAATAATATAGTCTGTCATACGTTGATATTCTTAAAACCACACAGATGAATCTGCGCTGTAGTAGTTTATTCACGGTTTCGTTGAAATCAAATTTAAGATATTGTCTCGCTTCTATTGGATATTTTGATTGTTGACCCATGCTTTGTTGTAGATCAGACTTACGTTGACAATATGTAACAACAGTGTCAAAGTTAGCAGGGCTAGTATGGTACAGCCCCGTGTCACCTTCTCTTCGATATTCTTTCTTGTTAAAAGAAAGCGCGTTGGATGTGCGTGGAGAGAGAAATAAAAAGTTGATACCTGTCAAAATACTCGTATATCATGTTCGCGTAAAATCACGAATTTGTAAACTGAATACCTAGCGTGCCTCCGCATTATGGTGAGATCTCGTAAGCTTGTCAGACGAAAGAAGGTATTTCTTATACCATCATGTAGTCATCTAACCTACAGACCGAAGCAAAACACTTTTTAAGATATTGAATTTTTATGTAAGAGTACAAGTGAGTCAAATATCAATTTTATTTCCAATAGAGTATGCCCCATACAGCGACAAGGTCAGGTAGCTACGCTTTGCTAGGATATAATATCCAGTTGAATCTTCTCAGAATTCAAAATATTTGTCACATATCAGATTGGATGGGGTAATAGACACCGAGGATGTAGAATATATGGTGTTTTTTATGCAGCCCCAGTGAACCCACGGTCTGGTACACGCGTTTCAGTTTCATTGACCTACGGTTCGTTTTCGTATATAGAATTGGTATAAAAATGAATGGAGCTTGTCCTGTGGTATTGGATTAGTTTAAGATATTGATAGTCTAAGTTACAACAACACAAAGTCAATTTTTATTGTGAGATACAAAATGTAAGTTCAAAAAAATTATGTGAAATTGTTTGATAGTGAGAGCAGTATTGGAAATGAAATATTGTTTAATCAGTGTTTGAAATAAGATATTATTGAGTTCATTTGATTTCCAAAGAAGATATTTTTATTTTAGTTTTTATTATCTTATTTTCTTTCAAGATTTTGTTTCTTTGATGGTATTATGCTTTCTTTAGTTCGGAAATAAACCGACAAAATCGTTCACGTAACCAGACACTTTTTTAATCATAAGCGATTGTAGACAGAAATTCTTTATTCCACACTAATGAGCAATTCGGATAAATTTCATCACTGTAGTAGGTCTTTTTATCAATTTAATTTGTACTTATTATATAAAAGATCTAACTAGGAAACTACCATATTATATCGCAGCTATGACATTC
The DNA here is from genome assembly GCF_902652985.1 of Pecten maximus. Lineage (NCBI taxonomy): Eukaryota > Metazoa > Mollusca > Bivalvia > Pectinida > Pectinidae > Pecten > Pecten maximus. The sequence continues at coordinate 27,915,748 of NC_047019.1, forward strand.
CATCGATCCACTTTATAATCCGACAGCTTTTATGACACTTATGATTATAATGTTGAATACAAAATGTATAGAAAAAAATATCGATATGTTATGAATTTTGTATAAATGTTTAAAAACTTGTTTCATTTCAAACCACATTTTAAAGATGTTTGAAAATGTTATCATACATGAATCGAATATTGAATAAATAAAATCTTCATTTGACAATGAGCATCACTGCCACATTACGTAAGGACAGTTTTCAAACTTAGAACCTAAATAAAACGGCAATAGAATGAGGGAAATATAACAACCAAAACGGGACACTTCTTGGACTCTAACATCATAGGCAAAACCAGACGCTCGAAAGCATTGCGTCATTATGATATAATCATCATGATTTCGATGTAACATGACCATCATTATTCATCATGCAATAATTATATCCAATTCCATTCTAAAATAGTTAACAGTAATTTGATTTTGAGAAATATTTCATGAGTTTTTATTGTTGTTTTATTTCAACCTGGTGATTCCTTAAATTTTTAAAACAGAGACTCCAATATCCCTCTTTAGTATCTAGTAAAATCAATGTAATTAACAGGGACAATATTTGTCAAACAATAACAGTAACAAAAAGGAAATGATGATACAGTTAAGTGCGAATGAGATCAGCTTTGAGACCAAGGTATCAAGGAAGTTGATACACCGAGATATCAAAGGAGGGCGTTTTAAAACCTAAACTCTGTAAAATTATCAGACATATTATTAAAACTATCAATATACAGTCATTTTAGAATTTTACTGTCAGAATAATTTTATTTTTGTCGAACAGATGAAACAATATTGAAGTACAGAAATAAACATTTATGTATAAATCGACATTACGGCATGTTGACGCAATTGACATAGCAAGAAAAATAAGGTTTTAATAACACGGCGGTAATGTGAAAACCATACTGTGTAGTACAATGCATTTTTTTTTTTTTCTTTAAATCATTTCTTCCGGTGTATGTATCTACATTATTGGGATTTAACAAAGATATCAAACTCTTGTTTCATTTTCCTGACATTTTATAGAATGCCACGTGAAAGATTATTTTAATCGCACCTAACTGCACCGACAAATTAGCAGCAAACCAACTGTAAATCAATCATGCCAAAATGTTTACTGTTTTATCTTAAATGATGCTATTGTGTACAATAAATGCATCATACAGGAAATGCAATTTTAATCGCAAAGGGCTGTTGATAAACATTAATGGCAGCAAAAATAAATAAGCGGGACATTTATTTTGATCATTATCAGTTTTCAAATAAAATTTAAATTACATGCAGCACGTGATATTTTGAATTTAATTGACAGAAATATAATGATAACCCAATTTTAAAACATGCGAGTTTTAACACAACGTGACACAAATAATTATAAGTTAGATCAAAAGATACACAAACATTCTTTGTAAGATTCCCTAGAAATGGCGTCACCTATCTATAACAGTGAAATGATTAATTATTTATTAGTGACATGCAACACCTATACATCAAATAAAGTTACAATTGGAAACATGTGAATAATAATTCCAATCGTAAAAGTCATTCATCTTTTCTTACTTCTTATCGGGAACGCCAACGGCCATTTGTAATCGGTGAGGTGTATAAAAGGTTAAATTATTGGTATGTATAAATCCGGAGTTTATTCACAGCGTTTCCACACTCTTTTATTTATTCTACATTTATGATGCCTCTATGTGTTACAATCGTCTAAATTGATCCTTACAGTCTTTGTATCGACACAGATTTACCAATTATTTAGAAATGAATCCTGCGACAATTATCCGATAGATATCTAATATATCAAAAACTAACAGAATAGTTGACCGATCATTGTGTCTGAAACACTGGCGTTCATTGTAAAGTATTGACTTTTTGCTCACCAAACAATGTAACACGATTCTGTGTCGCGCGACATTCAGGAAATGGATTGTGTCATGAAAACTGTTGTTACATATGGTTGGCGATCCGTAATCATTCTACAGTTCACACAAGTGCGTTGTTCAAGCGAATGACAGAATTTATCCATTATACTAACCAGAGATTCCTTGTCTCTGCTGGTGATGCTGTAATTTTCATTTCGTTGGAGACCCATTGTCTTTACCAAAACTCTCGGCATTTGCGGAGAGAAGTCATTCTTAGACAAGGGAACCTTAACAACCCGCTGTTGAGCTTGTTAATAACATGTCAAGCATGAACCAAAAGTAGGCTCGGCACGATCTAGTATTTTTATTTTTTGAATTTAAATTACGTGTCACTTGGCAGATGCTAAGATAAATTTAGTTCTAATTAAACAGCAAGAAATATAACCTGATTTTAACCCTTTTTAACATAAAGAAAACAGTCGTAGTAGTTGATTCTTTACTCGTATTAGTGCTTCTTTCACTAAATAGAAACAGTTGGTGGGTAAAATGGGCTGTTATCATGCACGCAATAACACGCATACCACTGACACGCACTTATGTCGCCGCGCCCGAGTCTTGTCACTTCCAGTGTCCGGGAACCCATGCCGTGTATGCAGAGACGTATCATGATTAAAATTATGCACCGACAATTCAGAACGCAGCACGCAAATATTGAATGCTTGTACCTCTTTTCTTACTGATATGGCCAATTAATCTATATTTCATCAAATGTATAAATACACGAAATGTAGAAAATTTGCATGTGACATGCAAAAAGAAAGAATAAAAGTCGAGGCATTCGACACGATGTGCCGAGTTGCTGGTTGGAGAAATAACGCAACCGTCGGTTGAGCTTCCTCTACAAAAGCAGACCAACAACCTACGTTTGGTAAATGAAGTTTAACTAGCAAAGAACTTTACATGCTTGTGAAGGTATTCGAAACTACTTATGTTTGTATTTTTATCACCTGACCAAATATGTGTTTTGACATTTAAACACATTTTTTTGTGTGATACATGAATGAAATTATTGAATTATATCGGCCAACATGTTCTTGAATTTTTGGGACATATTCTTTTTACAATAACGGTATGGAGAGACTATGTGTTAAACGAAGAAGGGGTGAAATGATCACGAGGATTATATCTTCGCGTACGAGGAAGGTAAACTGTCAACATCTGAAAGTGTATAAATTGTCATTGAAATATCGGATTGATATAAATCATAAGAATGTATTCCGGACGAGAATACAACAATCTGTTTGTTAATGTTATATATGGACATGGGAATTCACATTTCAGCAGCCATGTACAGTACGTACCAAAGGTATGTTTCTAGTTACCTGCCAACAACATTCTATTTATAAGTCGGATATGACGTATATCATTTTTATGCCTGACAAATATTTTTTAGCAATGTAACAGTAAACACGAATGTGAAAGGTCAATTTTTCGTCATTTTTTTTTTTTTAAGAAAATAAGTTTATATTACTTTTCCAAAATCTAAACTGATTGCAAGGTTATAATTTGGTTTGGTCAGAACACACTTATTCAATTATTCATACTCGTAATAATCGGAAATGATATTTTGTTTTCTCTGCTATAAATTATATTTTGATGAATGCATAGAAAGCAAATCTAGGTAAATACCGTTGATGTTTGTTTTTATTTTATTTTAAAAATATTTTGCTTGGTATCAGATTTCCCATCGTTATTATTAAAATTTACCTAGTCACATATCAAGAGTATCTTTCACATAACAATCTTTGGTTTGGTTTGAATGTATCAAAACTTCACATTTTTTAATAAAAAATGACAGTATGTTTTAAAGAAATTTTACAATATTATTATCAACATTTATTATGACTCTTTGCTCTATTTCTCAATTCGTTTTTACCTGTTTTCCTGGTTTAATCATAGCTGTAATGGGTCTGTTTACTAATGTCAAACTTCATTGAAACAGCTGCAGTAATGAAACTTCATATGTGATATGTTATGATGTTAACATTATTATTTCACACAATCATTAAGTCGTTTATTTTGATTTAGTGATTTGTACAGATATTCACGTATATTTACAAATGTAGCATATTTCAGAAATCATATCTCAACGGTTGTATATGAATTTTCTACTGGATAATTTCATATCAATATTTCAATTTTCATAATGGAATTACATAAACAATAAAATATGTGCATCACGAAACGCATCTAGTTGTGTCACTTATTACCCTATAAACACACACTTAACATGCAGTTCCTCTAAACCCATTGTTGTCTTTATCGCTTCATCGACAGCAACTGATAATGACTAAACAGCTCGTAGAATTGGAGGCGATTTCTCTAACAAACAATACGTCTTCTGTCGTCCTAACACATTCACTCCTACCCATACTACCTGGATAAAGGCTAGCTGTCAAACGCACATTTTTTTTTACAAATCCTAGCGATTCTCACAAGATCATAAATATGCTTTTCCTGTATCTGATGATAATTTTATTATTGTGATAAACCTATTCGAGCGATGGCATATTTTCAGAAACGTTAGGTTTTTATTTTGATTTATGCTTTCTTTGAAAAACGATTTTGGTATCGGATATTTTATTAATCTGACTATGTATTTCAGGGTCAATTTTACAATTGAATCTCCGTTTTAATTATCTAACAAGTACGTGGTGTGATATTGTCAGTATTATCCTATTGATATGGTGAAGTACAATGGAAAAAGAACAATGCATAATGGTCCTTTGTAATAATGGTTATAAATCAGCCATTTTTCTCCTCACTGTATAAATAACTAGTTTTTCTGTGCAAAATAAACCATTAAAATATTAATTAGCTAGTTCTACTAAATATTTACAATTTTGTGGATATATTTTGGGCCCACAGAAGCACTATATGTCTCGTCAAATAAGTCGAATAATCTTCTAACAATACATAGTGATATAGCATAGTGTTCTTACATTCTAAATATAACAACAGGCCTGACCCTATTTTCTTTTTTGTGTTTGTATAATAAATAAGAATAGGGATTATGTAACGTTTATAAGGAATTACTGAACGATTCTATATCCGTTATATATATACATATGAAATAGAACGTTTTCTTCACTGTGGTGTTGAGAGTCTCGTTAATATGTTGTTTATGTTATTACGACAACGAAATAAAGATTAAGACAATAACATTTACACCAATAACATGTTGAGAGGCGTCCATGTGTTTATGACTCATATCATAAGTTAAGTCACACTACTGGTGAAATGTGAGTAACAAATATTGACATTTTGCAATCCTAAAAAACAACAAACAAAAAACAAAAAAAAAACAGCGCACGCGTTCAGTATACAACACCACGGTGATGTTAATGTTAATTTATATATGGAATTGCATTCATGTGAATATGAACATATATTATTTATAAGGCGTAACACTTAAGACTGATATTTAATTAAAATCATAGCAGCATAGACGTGTTTATATATTTATTAATAGTCCATACTTCCTTCGTCCTTCGTCATTTCTGTATGTTTTTATTCTCTGTTCTGTAATTCGTTGTCGTTCCTTAAGAATTTTCTTTCCCTATACATGTCGATATTTATCTTGTCTGTAAACAGAAAAAAAAATTGATTGATATCTCAATGTTTACATTAATATAATTACACTGTTACAAATGTACTTACGGATAATTCTGACGGAGAAACTCTACAGAAATGGTCAAATGGATCAAATAATATGTTAGGTATTCAGAAATAATTCCTGTTTCAGACTACACACTTAGAAAACTAGCACGGCCATCGATTGGTAGCTGTATTATACCAGTGTCTGTCCAGAGGATGAGAGACCTCTTTCTGTAGCGGGACTGTAAAGCAGCTTCTATGTAAATACTGTTATTCAACTACTTGTAATGTATAATTTCTTTGTAAGAATGCATACTTAGTTATAAATATAGTATCTTGTATTGTTTATTGTTATGACGAATGTAAAATTCTCATATAAATGCATGTGTCGTCTGCCTCGGTAACAGAAACATTAACATAAACTTCTGTAATCTTGTGTAGAGAAATATTTTCCTCTAACCAGCCGTTTTTCTAAATCATTGTTAGATAATTTTGATGTTTTGATTATTTTTCTACTACATTTGTGATATTGTTAATATGTTAACATAAGTACATCGACATTGATGCACAGTGAACAATGGGATTATTTATTTCAGAATTATCGATAATATTTAATTGTCTTAGATAAATGCCAGCAATATACATATTTGGCACATTAAGACGTTGTTGTATTGTTATAGTTACTGCTTGTAATTTTACATGATGGCATAAACGAAATTCTCGGATAACAGAACATTTTCCCCTTTTTATTAATAATAAATGTCATACACAGAGAATCACTTGTGGTGCTAGAAACGCTAACCGTACTTGAATATCTAGATGATTTTTGTTTTTGTTTTTTCTTTTGTTTTTTGGAATCTTCCTGTTTACTATTGTTTTCACAGATTTCTGACCGTGTATAATTGAGAAGATTCACACATCATTATGAAGACATGAAAATAATTAGGCATATTTATACCACATTATCATTCTGATATATTTCATCATATATCGTCTGATTTAAAATTCATTACGAAACATACTTGAAATATTTGTTATATATTTGTGGTTTTGATGGGTGCTTACGAACCATGAATATCTTGTTTTTACTTCACCACTATTTGATTTATGTATTGCATACGAGGCAATTTGTATCACTCAGCGGCTTTAGATTACTTTATACAGCAAAATAAAATACCCACAGATATTTTATATTACACAGTATGTCTAATCATGAAACGCAAATAGCAGTGAAATACTGATATGTTTATGATGAAGTACTTCTATACGTGTATTTTACAATTGAAACTATGTTTATTTACGATAAGTTCAATAAATTAATATCTCATAACAATGATTTAATATCTCTTAACAATCAAGCAATGGCATATATTTAACGAGAGGCATGAAAAACTATATTTAAAAACCAATGAAACATGTACCCTTTAAACAATGTAATTTTAAAAATATGCTGTTTATCTACGAATTATCAATAAGCACCGTGCACAAATACATTGTGCCCATTTGGGAAAATATCGGCATATGCATTGGAAGATGTGCATTGGAAGATGTGCATTTTTTGGCGAACCTGAAATTTTCACAAATAAGCAACTTCACATCCTCACAATATATATGTATATAACAGCGTATGTAATTGCAATTCATCGATCATAATTAGGCGTCACTTTTATTATTTGTGCAAAGTCGCTAAAATGATATAATCGTTAAAACATGTCACATTGCAGTAATTGACCAAATAATGACAAAATATAATATCAGTGTTTACATTAAAAACACAATTTAAGTTTTAGAATGAGGACACAAGAAATAGTGTGAGTATATCAAATCGATTCAGACCGGGGAAAGTTTCAACACTATGATTGAAATAATCTTAATAAATATTTTCTAAGATGACATAGCGAAAAATAAATACTCATCAATGTTTATTATGATGTGACAATTCAGTCATGTAAAGTTGTTTGTGAAATAGAGATGCATTTTAAAACACCTCAGTTGTCACTGGTAACGTTATTTAGCGTATAACTATCATTTTTCATTTCTTGATTATTTTAAATCCCATTATACGGTGTAATGTTCCCATCGGACAATATCAAAACCTTTGAGGAAAAACTGTATGCTTTACCGTAAATAGCACACATCCCTAATACCGTGTGAAGCCGGCCCAAGTATCCTATGCAGACATTGCATGTGATACAGTGATTAGCAAAGATATTCGCACATTTTAAAGTTTCATCTCTAAACACCATCGTCCTTACTTTCTCCAACACACACCTGACGTGAAAAAGCTGTTTATGGCTATTTCTCGTGCGTCTGAAATTAGAAAGAAAAGAGTTTTAGATGATATACTGTTTTATCTCCCCCGAGCTAATCTAGCATTGTTTAAAAAATTTATATTAAGCCAGTTGAATGAGTGGACGTTAGGCCCAGTCGTGAGGTGAGTGGATATTCACTGTTTGTGGGCCAATGATAGAAACAACGAGTGCAAGCTAATCAGTAAACTTCCTGAATAATTAAATACCAACAAAAACAATGCTTTCCTGAAGTTACATTTTGTCGATTTGCATACATGTATTATTATTTTCTTTATTTTTGGGCTGATTGTGTTTTTCTTTTGATTTGATGAACTTGTTTTATTTTAAATCATATTTATCTTTAATATGGTTCTTAATATTTGTTTACTATTTCTTTTTAACACAATATGTCTTTTTATTGTATATTATATACATATTGTACATCCATGTCCTATGCATCCTTAATAATAAATCTGGAGTAAACATATCAGATTCTTTATTTCTCTTACGTTACTGTTAGTCATACACCACAACAAATTACTGGTGTCATGTATTTTTCAGTCTGTGTCACATAAGCAATTGAGTAAGAGTAACAATATAGTATTGCATGCATTAAACAACTAATTAATTAAGTAAACAAACATGTGCTGTTACATTTTAAACTGATATACAATATCAATATTAGATATCGTAGATTATTGTCTGATAATAATATATCTAATAGTATAGATATAGCGATATTGATTGCTATCTGACATTCCAATGTCTATTTTAACACGGTAAACAGCATGTAGAGCAGGGGTTGCTGTCCATTAGTAAAACTCATTGTATTGTTATCATTATGTAACATTTCTACAGGATCAAACAATACTAATAAAATAACAATAATAACAAAAACATGGCGTATTCTATCATATTTTTTTTTCATAATATGAAATTTGTTGTAATACAGAATGCTATTAAACAATTAGGTACATTTTGTTTGTTTTCTTCTCTTGGTGTTCATACTGAGATCCTCATCAGCGACGTCCGTGTGAATGAACCGGTATCATGCATATTTTCAATATCATTTTCATCATTAATAAAAATGAAAATATAGAAGGAAGTGGAGAGGGTCATGTCCATTCAAGTCAAAGTCACAAGATGATATGTCAATAAGGGATTCAACACTGAAAACGGAGATTACATGGAAGGCAGTAGAAACAATAAGAGGTCTCTAGTTTATCATTGAGGACACCAAGACAATGTTGATCCCTATGTCTCCTATATAATGTAAGAAAAACAAAGCATTCTACAATGGTCCGCATTGGTCGCCTCTGACGCTGTATTTTGAAGAAAAGCACATATCAATTTGTATCTTCATGTCATGCTGATATAATTATATGCATTGTAGATAATATTTTCTGTTGCTGTCGCTGTTAATCATATCCGGGTTTTCTCGCTCTGTTTACACAGATGAGACAGTGAACGTTAGGCATGATGGAATCTGTTGATCGACAGGCTCCTCGTCGTGTGACGAGCGTTCTCCAAACATGAACAATTTAATAAAAATAAATCAATATCAAAAACGTGTCTAAATATACATTGTATCACATCGCTTCCTGAGGGATGAGGTGGTGGTGTGGGGGTGTGCCGCAGTGCCACGGTCGTATGAACCCACATTTAATAATATTTTATTATTTATAATTTATCATTCAATGAAGAGCATGCAAAAAAAAATGCAATACTTTTATTGAGGAGAGTGTCCTTTTTGCGAATAATATTTCCCATGATTTATCTTATTTATAATTAAGTCAATGTTAGAAATGGAGTTATGGCGCTATTTAAAAGATATTCAATTGTAAGCATTGATGTGAGTCTACAACTGTGAAAAATAACCAACCGAATCCGAGAAAAAATCTCTCTACAAGGACCAAATACGTACATCCGCCTTAAGATTAAAGATATTCGAACCGTAGTTACACAGAAAATCAAAAAGAGTAACCCGGAAAGCTATTTTAATTTTAGTTATTTAATTCCTATTAAACCATAAATAATATAACTATATTATTATATCACAAATTTTAAATAATGTATCACAAGTTTTTATTAATATTTCACAAGTTTTATTTGAGACATCATATAATTTATTTCAGATGCATGTTTCTAATAATGCATCCTACCCAATTACAATCCAAAAGAAGTTAATGCAATTATAGATACTTAAAAAAAAAACCACAAAGACTCTTCACTCTCGAAATCATCAAGCGTGCATAGAATGATGTTTGTTGATAAAACAAGCATATAATAAACAGTTTGTAATATTATTTCGTGTTTTGCCAGGAAGCACCTGTTAATGATACTTTCAGTGTACGTATGTATTGTATTCCCCTGTGGTAAGTATCATGAATCCATGCTTTATAATGTCTGGTATACCAGAAACATATACACGTTTAACAGTCAGGGACTGAACTAGATATCAAAGTCGGGACACCTTTGTCAAGAAGGGCTACAGCAGGATCTAAAGGGACAGTGAAAAGAGGTGAACCATCAGACAGAAAGTTTCATGAGCGTTTCATGAGTCACACATATAGCCAACATTTTTTCTTCGCTGTCATGGCTAGCCCTTTACTCAAAATTATAAGAAGATGCATTCAGCATAATGTCTCTTTTTCGGGTTTTTTCTTCTCTATTTTTTCGGTATTATTTGTTGTTCCTAATTTATCTGTAAACAGTTAACAGATGCATCATCGCAGCATTACAAAATGAGGAGCATAATTAGGTTGAAAATAAATCGTATTGACATTTGTCTTGATCGACACAAGGTCTCTCAGCTGTTATCTTCAATAACCCACTTTTATACAAAAAATGTTTGGGTCAACATACATTTGTAAACATTTTAGTCATAATATATCATTATAATCTCTTTTACTTCAATTAAGTGATTCATGCACGAATGTGCAATTGTTAAAATAACATATATATTGGTCATACGTTTTCTGTAAATGTAAATGAATATTGTCTTGGTAATCCATCCTTCTGGGAACTTAAACACAGCTTATCTGCATAAATGTAAACAACAATATCGACATGTAAAGGCGGTGGTTAAAGGGAAGTAACTCGAGTAAAATGTGGGGAAGATACAAATGTAAAATCTACACAAGAGTAAAATACATAACATAGATAATATGGGACACGACGATTTATTATTAATATCTTAAACAAAGAAAAGTTTAAAAAAAAAAAAAAAAAAAAAAAAGATTACCCCCCCCCCCGCCTTCCCCCCCCAAAAAAGACAACAGCATGTTTCACAAAAAAAAAAAAAAAATCCATAATTTATTTATCTCATCCTGGTATAATTTTACATGGATTCATCAACACAATAAACTGATATAACTTAATATGTCCCCGCTCGTTTGAGTAGATTAAATTATAACTATCAACAACGCAGACTTAGCTGGCACAGTCACCGAGACAGACGTAGAGATACACGCCTATCAATAATGTAGAAAATTTCAAATTAGAGCCAAAAGCACACGCGTCATCACACGGTGGACCTTATAATTATAAAGTAACCAAAGTGATCAGAAAGCATGTTTTTATGTACGTAGTTTATAAATGATTTACATAACAATTAAAATGGATAGTTATTCCCAAATTACTGATTGAAAAGTGATGAAGAGACAATTATATCTCATATCTTAACGACGATAGAAGGTAGACACGAATTAACCATTGGATACTTGAACAAGAGAGGTCGTATGGATTCCAAAGATGATGTAACGTACAGTCAGTGCAGTCTTCTACAGTATTCCAGCCGACCATAGACAATGTAAGTTGTCACATTTCAGAAAATTCGGCCAACGAACGAAAACAGAGTAGCAAGCAGAATATGGAAACACTGTAGCCATTTCAGGATTTTCATTCACGAGAGAATAACGACTGAAATCATAGTTCTATAATTAATTTTTCTTTGTTTTCATGGTAAATACTCAAATGGGATTGGTCGAAAAATTCTTTTCATTCTTCTATGAAAGAAATTCCGAGAACGGCGCGAAAAATGTGACATCACAATACGACAATTGACGTTGCGTATTGATTTGAGAAAAAGAATCCCATTTAAAACCAGTAAAATTGTACATAAAACATGTTTTAAATTAGAAAATCATTTTCCAAAATTAATTATAAGCGTTGATGTCAATAATTTTTTAGTTTCATCGGGGTATGAAACAAATTTTGATTCATACAGTTTGCAAACAAAATTTGTTTCATACCCCGATGAAACTAAAAAAAATGACATCAATGCTTAACAAAAAAACCTTTACAAAATATCACAGATAACGAAATGGGAGATGAACGGTTAAAAAAACTGAACCTACCGAAAAGCATAAGGATAGCAATTTTAATGTTATTCAAAATACCTGGCAGCACATAAACTAGTACACCGAAAAGTGGGATGCGTAAATAGTCATTAACTATAGATTAGGGAAAATGATAGTGGTGGCAGAAGGAAATAAAGAAATCAACTCTTCCAAAAGACAAGATTAATATATAGTATGGCAGACCATGACCTAACAAGAGAATCCTATCTAGAGACTTGATCAATGAGCAGAGAACAGTAAGAACAGTAACACGGTTAAACAAGAGAGAAAATTCAAAAATATCCAAGGGAAGAAATGACACGCAAAGACCAATCCAAGAGAATTTAATGAAACTGCAGGCAATCTTCCCCGAAACTAGTAAGATCTTTGTCAGTTCAAGAGTCCATTAGACCCAAGTCTCCTGCAATCAGCGAGGGTAAGGGTTTGTTTTCTTTACCAACCTTTCCAGATCTAGATCATCGTAGTAGGCAACGTGTTGACACACTAAACAGGATGACATTGTATGATTTTTGAGACATCGTTAGAACGAACAAACCAAGAAATATGCAGCTTAATGCAATATCATTCAAAAGGTTAATATTTGAACCATGATAACAATTACAACTTAGATGTTTCTTACCAATGTAACAACAGTTCAAATATAAATAGTTAAAGAACAACATTAGTTATGTCATATATAGCATTAACTGTAGACAAGATAATGATATAGGCTACCAGGAATTTGTATGGTAAATCATGAAAGTCCATTGCAACAAACATGGTGTTATCGGAATCGACATAACCAACCTAAACGGATAAAAACATGTATCTGGAAGACTTGCCCCTGAAATGCTGCTGCTTACAGGAGACTTAAACGTTGGAAAGAAATTACCTGGATCACTCACCGCAGTTAAGTAGACAAAAACAAAATAGCAACTACATTCATCTTGACCACGATGCCTTTGTCTACCAACATTTTGTATAGAAACGTTCTATAACTCCTCCCCCAACTTGGACCTCATTTTTACAAATGGTAGAAACTGTGCTCAGATATCATACCGTTTATAACTGTCCTTAAAATGTATCAGTCATATAGAAAAACAACCACTAGGATTCCTATTATAAAATCAAACTAAAATAGAAGAACCCCCCCAGTATCAAATCAAACTAAAATGGAAGAACAACCACCCCCTAGTATCAAATCAAACTAAAATAGAAGAACAACCACCCCAGTATCAAATCAAACTAAAATAGAAGAACAACCACCCCAGTATCAAATCAAACTAAAATAAAGAACAACCACCCCTAGTATAAAATCAAACTAAAATAGGAAAACAACCACCCCAGTATCAAGTCAAACTAAAATAGAAGAACAACCACACCTGGTATCAAATCAAACTAAAATGGAAGAACAACCACCCCCTAGTATCAAATCAAACTAAAATAGAAGAACAACCACCCCAGTATCAAATCAAACTAAAATAGAAGAACAACCACCCCAGTATCAAATCAAACTAAAATAAAGAACAACCACCCCTAGTATAAAATCAAACTAAAATAGGAAAACAACCACCCCAGTATCAAGTCAAACTAAAATAGAAGAACAACCACACCTGGTATCAAATCAAACTAAAATAGAAGAACACCCCCCCCCCCCCCCCCCCTAGTATCAAATCCAGCTAAAATAGAAGAACATCCACTTCATAGTATCACATCAAACTACAATAGAACAACCACTTCATAGTATCAAATCAAACTACAATAGAACAACCACCCCCTAGTATCAAATCAAACTACAATAGAACAACCACTTCATAGTATCAAATCAAACTACAATAGAACAACCACCCCCTAGTATCACATCAAACTACAATAGAACAACCACTTCATAGTATCACATCAAACTACAATAGAACAACCACTTCATAGTATCAAATCAAGCTACAATAGAACAACCACCCCCTAGTATCACATCAAACTACAATAGAACAACCACTTCATAGTATCAAATCAAACTACAATAGAACAACCACCCCCTAGTATCACATCAAACTACAATAGAACAACCACCCCCTAGTATCAAATCAAACTACAATAGAACAACCACTTCATAGTATCAAATCAAACTACAATAGAACAACCACCCCCTAGTATCACATCAAACTACAATAGAACAACCACCCCCTAGTATCAAATCAAACTACAATAGAACAACCACCCCCTAGTATCACATCAAACTACAATAGAACAACCACCCCCTAGTATAACATCAAACTACAATAGAACAACCACTTCATAGTATCAAATCAAGCTACAATAGAACAACCACTTCATAGCATCACATCAAACTACAATAGAACAACCACTTCATAGTATCAAATCAAGCTACAATAGAACAACAACTTCATAGTATCACATCAAACTACAATAGAACAACCACTTCATAGTATCAAATCAAGCTACAATAGAACAACCACTTCATAGTATCACATCAAACTACAATAGAACAACCACCCCTCTAGTATCACATCAAACTACAATAGAACAACCACTTCATAGTATCACATCAAACTACAATAGAACAACCACCCCCTAGTATCACATCAAACTACAATAGAACAACCACCCCCATGTATCAAATCAAACTACAATAGAACAACCACTTCATAGTATCAAATCAAGCTACAATAGAACAACCACCCCCTAGTATCACATCAAGCTGCAATAGAACAACCACCTCCTAGTATCAAATCAAACTACAATAGAATAGCAACCACCCCTTAGTATGAAATCAAGCTACAATAGAACAACCACTTCATAGTATCAAATCAAACTACAAAAGAACAACCACTTCATAGTATCAAATCAATCTACAATAGAACAACCACTTCATAGTATCAAATCAATCAACAATAGAACAACCACCCCCTAGTATCAAATCAAAGTACAATAGAACAACCACCCTCTAGTATCAAATCAAACTACAATAGAACAACCACTTCATAGTATCAAATCAAACTACAATAGAACAACCACCCCCTAGTATCAAATCAAACTACAATAGAACAACCAATTCATAGCATCAAATCAAGCTACAATAGAACAACCACTTCATAGCATCAAATCAAACTACAATAGACAAATAACTAACCCTTAGTATCAAATCAAATTAAAATAGAAGAACAACCACCCCCTTGTATCAAATTCTTTTTTTGACATTTACCATTCGGACATTCTTTGAAACACAAAGGTAAACTTTAAATATTATTTAAGTGTTGATAGGGTGTTAACTATCTTGTCAATGAAAACAAACATTATTGTCTCATCAACTCAGGGAACAGGTGCCTATATTCCGAGAATGAATGTAAATGAGGAATATGGACAGGCTGAGTGTGCAGGTTGCAAAATGGTGCCTGGAAGGAGAAATTTAGCAATGTTTTCACGAATTTTTGTGTTTTGGATGAAACAATTCGTATTGAGTGGCATGGTAGGTTAAAGATGAATATAGGACGCGCTTTGTCAGTTTGAATAAGTGTGTTTATTAGTCGATTGAAGTGATTTAGGTGCTGTTTCGCTCGTGACTGATTTGCCAGCCTTCCACACATACCCTTGCCATACCGAAAACGTTTAATGTTCACATTTTCTATGCCAGCTTCTGTGAAATTAATGGTTCGCGAAGTTATGAATAAGTGTTTCTAGCATACGATCTCTTCAATGGCATTATACAAGGATTTGTATTTTTCAGGTAGATGTCATGCTGTTAATCCCACTGTCGTATCGTTTCATACGAAATAATAAACGAGACGTTTAGAAGTTTAGATGTTGTCACTATGACCTTGATATTAGACAGCAATAATAACTGTACAGAGGAGCGTTTACACGTCAGATAACAATTTAGATAAGGCATATATACTCATAGTGCTTTGACCACAGAAGACGTTTCTATAATTGACAATTATAATCGGTCAAACTTTTATGTATTGATATTTCAACATGGTGCACGACGCTATCTGCGTCCTGCTGGGTAAGTAACTGAATAACAGTATCAAACGTGTAGAATTCGTCTTTTGTTCTTTAAAGTTCAGCTTAAATCTTGTCTGTTTAATCAACTATAGCTGAAATGAAGATAAGCGCGTTTTGGGTACAAAATGTGTGTGTTTGTTTTAATTGTAGAACATGGAAACAGTAATACTTTTGTATAAATTGTATTTGACGTATGTTAATGCTGGCCTTATCGTGATATGAACCTCTATGTGTGTAGATTGACACTCATTTCCTGTTTTGAAAGCGACCCAATCGTGACGATATACAAGAAGTAAACCGGATGTTGTTTTTAATTTTACAAATATCATCGTTTTGTTATATGATTTATTTTAACGAAAACAAAATTGTGTGTAATATCAAAAATAGTTAACACGCTTTTAAGTTTACATTGGTCTAATATAATGATACTTCAGGATCATAAAAAGAAGATTTTTCCCCTTTCGACAGTGTTGCAGGCTATGACCATTTCCAGTTCATTAGAACCTTGTAATGATGTGAACACTGCCGTCTGTCATATGATGGCCACCAAAGATTCCTCTCTCTGCTCTAATTCTTGTTTACGGTCCCTGTGTAAACGGTTCTGTGGGACTTGTCGTAAGTAAACACTCCCAGTTCTATCTGTGTATAGGATGTATAAAGCTATGGCAAATTGTAAAAGTGAAAGGTATTACATATTTTTAATTTAATCGTACTTTTTCTTCTGTTTTTTTTTCCAGGTAGTCAGCTATAGTGAGTTTCAGTTAAAATGGACATGTAATGTAACAATATAATCCATTGTTCTTCTATTTCATCTTAATACATACATTTTATATACTACCTACACTTGATCGGAATCATGTCACTCTAATGACCTGTTTGTGTTGTAGCCCCCCAGATCGAATGCTTCCAGTGTAGCCAGGTTAGAAACCCAAATACTTGTAATACAACAGTGACGTGTGCAAAGTTAAACGAGGTAAGGATGATATACACTGGTGATCATTAACTAATAGTCTATATTACACGTGATGAAATGTTTCTGGGTAGCGAATTACTCATTTGTGGTCTGATAACAACTTTTTTGTCAAGCCCCGGGTTGTTTGTAAAAATCGATAAAATGATATAAAGAAATATATTAACATCGTTATCATCAAAAGTGTGTCTATTTAAAGTATTTAAACCAATAAGGCAAAGCCGAAGATGTTTTAAAAAAATCTACATTTATAAATCAATATCGAAAATAAGGAAGGAAACTCAGAGACTTAGGTCGCTGGAAGATAAAAATAAGATCGGAATCCAATTTTTCTATTTAAATCTTTCGTTCATTCCTCGTTAAGCTATATAAATAAAAACATAAACAAACGTTATCCTCTGACAAGAGAACTCTTATTCCCCTACTTTCCTTTATTCATTGATTATTTTAAGTAGATAGTAAATAACAGTACATAGATGTATTATATTTGCGACTACTGGATTTAATGTAAAGATTCATGAAGAATTTTCCGAGGACAAATTCCATTCCTATTGTTTTTTTGTTTTGTTTTTGTTGCAGACATGTTTCGTCAGTGAATATACGGACGTTTACTCAAATACACTATATCAACTGGGATGTGCGCCAAAACAGGTATTTATAAGTTTTTAAAGTTTACCAGAAATTAATCAATCGAGTTACACCATCATTCAACGGGACGTCCTATGAGTGAATAATTCTTCAAATCACAGGGGAAATCTTTCAATACAAATGTAAATTATTCATTGTAGGATAATTCTCCATGGTATATGACGTTAACTTATCAATGACATTTTTTAACCTATCCGTTATTACTCTAGTATATACGATGTATGCATAACGCTAAATTGAAAGGTCAATAAAGGTACATACATTAAAATCCGACAGTTGTTGGCTTTTTCACACTTGACGATTTCGTTTGTAACTTTTTTTTTAAAAACACTACTTGCCTTCAATGAATTCATTTTCCAATTTGGTTTAGCATGCATGGTTAAATTCGATATTGTTTAAACAACAACAGTGGACAAACAGAGGTTAGTCTTCAAAATTCCTGCGACGTCATTTCATTGAAAGGAGATTCTAATGAAACCAGGCTGTATGGGTTTTCAGCTGATTTTGCTGGGAGTCGTCTGGAAAGTGCATGACACTGATACACAGACCCCCAAAGAGGAATAATTACGTGATCTGTTTATGTTTCATTCAGTCTTTGCTTTTGTTTCCTTCCTCAGGTATGTGTAGATCATTTTAATTACAACGAGACTTTGGGGATGACAATAATCCACGGTTCTGATGACCAAGGTAGCGGGGCGTGCTGCGGGAGCAACCTATGTAACAACCAGACTCACAGGGATTTGATTAACATTGCAGGTATGTGTCTTTACTTAGTTACTCTAAGGAATGTCATAAAAATATAATGTAAACATATGAGATGCATCAATTACTGTCATAGTTGAATGTTGTGTAACTTCTTTTTCTAAAATGATCATTAAAACGAATTTTTTACCATATTTCCATATTTCAAAGGAGGAGCAATTGTTTAGCGTCTTCCAATTTTTAACATATAGCATGTGTTACTAACGCACTAAAAGAAAAAATGTAAAACGAAACAACATACGATTAAAAAAAAACAAGAATCACGGATTCAAAAATACACATGCTATGCTTATTTTTGTGTCTTAAAAAGAGGGAAATTAATATACTGTATAACTACGTCAAAGTCTTTTGCAAACACATATTTAGCTAGTTTCAATTTAGTTTCAGCAATCACCATGACTACCACAGCTCCACTTGGAATGCGTCGCAGTTTATACGTCAGGTCAGAGTCGGAATGTGCCGATATGGGGACAGACATATGTACACTTCTCTCCCACACTGTCCCTGATATGTGCGAGAACCCCTGCATACTTGCAGTAGTGTGTCCTCGGACCTGTCAGAGGTGTTGTAAGTACTATAGACATACCATATTTATGTTCTCTATAATAACTCACAGAAAGCTTGATTATGATTAAAGCACATTTGCTCTTACTATTTCATCAAAAACGAAAAGTCAAAGTTTCAGTTTAAAGACGTTTTTACAGCTTAATATAAAAGTGGTATATGCTGCATCACGGCTAAAAGAGGATATTTTTAGTCTGAGTGCCATAAAATGAATGATGGAAACATCTTGTGGACGGCAACAAAAATGTCTGATTTACTGGTTAATACATTTCAGTGTCCTGTCATACGTGTGAACATGCTAATCAACCTTCAGGGTGTAACCAAACCAGGATATGTGAAGAAGGGCAGGTAGGTTTTTTTGTTTTGTTTTGTTTTTTTGTTTGACCTTTTTGCATTTTTGAATTAACACAAATCAATATGTGTCCGATTGTGCTTTTTTCAGAAATATCTGAAAATTAAAACCAAATCGGAAGATTGTGAATCTCCATTTTTTTTTTATAAATGTTAATATTTTGAAGGACTTTTTTTATTGAAAGGGTGTTTTTATTTAAAAGCGTTTCCTGGACTATGCATGTCCTCCATTATATGTCATTAGAAATCAGGACATGATAAAAGAGTCTTACTGGCAGAATGGCTTCTTTCTGGCATGCTAAACGTGGAATACTTAGGAAACAGTGAATATGTAGAGAACGACAAGAGGAAAGTAGAAATAAAATAAAATCTATGTTATTATTATAGGCATTTATGACTAGCGATTGTAGATGTAGAAATAAAATAAAAGCTACGTTATTGTTATAAGTATTTAAGACTAGCGATTGTAGGCGTAGCAATTGGCTCCGTTGTCATCACCCTAACTCTGACTTGAACCGGATTTTAACTTGATTTGTATGGAGGGTGTTGTCGTGACCTAGATCTGCATGTTGGGTGTTGTCGTGACCTATATTTGTATGGCGGGTGTCGTTGTGACCTAGACTTGTATGTTGGGTGTCGCCGTGATCTAGATTTGTATGTTGGGTGTAGTCGTGACCTAGATTTGTATGTTGGGTGTAGTCGTGACCTAGATTTGTATGTTGGGTGTCGTCGTGACCAAGATTTGTATGTTGGGTGTCGTCGTGACCTAGATTTGTATGTTGGGTGTCGTCGTGACCTATATTTGTATGGCGGGTGTCGTCGTGACCTAGATTTTATATGGCAGGTGTCGTCGTGACCTAGATTTGTATGTTTGGTGTCGTCGTGACCAAGATTTGTATGGCGGGTGTCTTCGTGGCCAAGATTTGTATGGCGGATGTCGTCGTGACGTAGATTTGTATGGCGGGTGTCGTCGTGACCTAGATTTGTATGGCGGGTGTCGTCGTGACCAAGATTTGTATGGTGGGTGTCGTCGTGATCTAGATTTGTATGGCAACAAAAGACGTTTTTCCTTCCGGGGCACTTGGTTTTCTCATCCTTATATTTCTCAGGAGTGTCCATGGGAATGGATGTTTTTGTTTATATATTGACCCCGATATTGTTTCGTTATCATCTCGGTATTCTTTGTTGTTTGGCACCTGTAAATTCCTAAGCATATACTACAAAGTTAGTTGTTGATTTTAACAAAGACGTTTGAATTCATTTCATTCATTTTTCTCGTCTTAGCTCTGCTACTCTTTGAAGACGATTAGTTTGATGCTTGAACATGGCTACAGACTTGGATGCATGGACAAATATGTACGTTATTACAATTCTAGATCATTCATATTCCTGTATCATTTCCAATGAGTCTTGATACTTTTGTTAAAAAATAATTGAACCAATATGAAAGTAATTTTGCACATTCAGTTGGTATTATATTTTTATGTATCTATGTATCACATGGAAAAAGTAAAACATTCTCTCCCGCGCTCACCGTGGGATTTTCCTTACTTCCCAAATTATTTTGTTTTATCTTCTCAAAAATTGCATGTTGTGACATTTTTCTATAGATATGTGATAGATTCCACAAAGAGGCTCCTATAGCTTTCGGTCGGCGCGGACGACAGTCATTGGAACTGTCCCTCAATGGCGGCTGTTGTTCCACCGACCTTTGTAACAACAGGGAACTGCATGGCGATGTGACGTCACTTCCTGTGTCGCTGCCATTAATTACGTCAACGATGACGCCCCCTGTCGACTTGGGGACATCAACTACAGCAAGGTGTAGTGTATACTTTCCTCTTACTAATTGGCAATTAAAAACCATCGGCATTTCAGAAATACTGTACTCAAGCTTTCTTTTTGTCCAGATATCATGTATACGCTTTATTAAACATTGAATGTATACCTCCACTTCTTAATCAAAGAAATAAGTCAAAGTAGCGAAAAAAAATCTTCTGTTACATAAAAAATCGTTGGAGATCGTGAAATGTAAGAGAGGAATACAAGATATGAGTCTGAATTTCAAGCTTACGTTTGGAAAATGTTCAACGACAACATAAGAAAATCCAGAAAAAGTATTTCAATGTGATTCAACCTTTATATAGGTAAATATTTTGTAGATTAACACTAAATGCATTAGCAGTAAAACATCTGACAGCTCCACGTGGAAATAATTGATGATATAAAACGCAAATAAAACTAGATTATCGATTTCAGAAATGATTGGTAAAATATCAAAAGGCACCCTATAAGACAAAACTTCATTTTAGTAAAAGTAGACAATCCCGTAGTTTTAAGTAGATATTTCGTATATTATTTTATAACACCACCAGTTCAATAATGTTATCTAAATTTTGTCGTTGCATCCATGGTCTTTAATTAACTTTCAAATAACTACGTCTAAGAAATCTGAAGGATCAAAACAAATGGGAAGCAGAAAGCAAGGACATTTTACCTTACACGCATTTTCTCAGTGTACTGGGAAACCTGATATTTCTACAAATAAAGACGATAATGAGGTTGCTTTACGTTTGTCTTGGGCGTATTACATTACAGTATGCCCAGCTAGTCACACCAATTGTTCTGACGATTTCATGCGACACGGAACAGATTGTTACCACACCAGTAGACAGACCATGGATTGGGACATGGCAAAGGTAAATACATCCATTTTAGCATTGAAAAAAACCCCAAAAAACCAAAAACAATAATATAATACAAGGATATATACTATTCGAATAGTTCTGTCCAGAATATACTGATTTTGATAAACAGATGTTTACTTGTTATGTACATATTTCAGGGTTACTGCCATGAAAAATGTGCCGAGCTTGTAAAATTTTCATCAGCCGATTTCGCCCTCCAGGTTCTACAACAGCTATACTTTAGTGGAGGACGTAAGTTAGCACTAAATATATAGCGATGCCAAAGTTGTCGCCAAAATGTAATCAAGCTGCGGCGAAATTCATTGTCATTTTTGTCGTTTGGTATTGATGTTGTGACAGTGATAATAAAGGATTAACATCAATAAGAACCATAGGTTATTTCCCGTGGTTTGTCAGCATATCTAGGAAAGTTATTTGCAAAACTATATCAATTTTCATAAACAGAAATTTTTATAGTATCATTTATGTTATGACTTCATTTCAGTCGAAGAAATGTACTTCACGGACGCGCAGTACAATGTGAATTCTGACGGCTGGGAGTGGAGCAGTACAGGCGAAGCTATACCCTCTTCTCTTCTACCCAGACCCGTCAACATCACCAATGACATCTGTGGCGCTGTCGGTATCCGGCGTTACTATCACGGACTAACCATCAATTTTCCGCCAACAGATTGCTTATTGAAACTTCCATCAATTTGTCAAATATCTCTCTTGTAAACAGTAAAATAATTTTCGAAAGGTTTGTTTTGATTTTTGATACATAAAATCTTCGCGTTGTGATGCGTAGAATGCATAGAAATAAGTTTCCTGATTCCCTTTTAGCTTTATGTTATTACTTTATGTACTATTACATTATGTACTATATACATGTTTCTTATTATACTTCTGCAAATCACACTCGTATACTTTTTCTTGTTTTAGGCTTACATACATGTATCTATACTTATTACATTTAAAACGTTATTAAATATAAATGATCATCTAAGATGTGAACGCTGAAACAATACCCTCACAATTCGAAAACAATAGATTAAAGGACAGACGGTATTGAGAAAACTGTTTAAGCTTGAATTATGATATTTATGACGCATGCCTTGAATACCCGGTAGAGCCGGTGAGTTACGTGATAATCCTGATTGCGGTTATGTCATGTCAAACATCAATAGGAATACTCATCATGCATCGTCCACGTGTGACTAAATTACTACACTTCTGGATGTCAGATGGAATCATGAAGCAATTGATCTACTTGAGAGACCGATATAGGTCAAACTGAGTGCCAGAGATAAGGCGTGCTTTGTCTCCAGATAAGAACATCAGGAATATCTCGGCTATCTTCAGTCTAAGGAATACAACCAGATACAATGATTGTCCTGCTAACAGGTAAATATCTCATTAACATCTCGTGTATTTTTGCTCATTTTCTTTATGGATGTTCATCATTTATAACAAGTATAAGAAATAAAGTAAATAATAAAAATAAATCCTTCTGTTTAAATTAAAGAAATCAGTCTCCATGATACTTCTGTTATTTAACGCAAATTACTTTAAGGACTAGAATACGATAGTCAAAATAATCACTGTTCTTATTTTGTAATATTGAAATGCTTCTTTATATTTCATTATATCTGTACGTCTGTTTCAGCTGTATAGTAGTAAAGAGATAACTATAGAGTTTGAACGTTTTCTATCCTAGCGTTGGCTGTCATTTTTGGCACTGTCAATGGTCAGACGACATGCGCAGATGAAGTAGACCCCAACATCTGTCGCCTGCTGGCCTCCGAATCGTTTGGATTGAAAGATATTTGTACGGATCCTTGCCTGTCCAGGACTTGTCAGAAAACATGCGGAAAATGTCGTAAGTTTTCCCACTAAACGGTAATTTAAAAAAAAAAAAAAAAAATTAAGATTTTTTAATCCCCGTGAACAGTAAAATGTCTCCAATATAGGCTGTTTTGTTCATCAAAATACTGTATACCATATAAACGATAAACTTGAAGAATTATATAAGTGAATAATTATATTCATCACATTTTGTAAATTTATCACTAACGGCAAGATCATCACATTATGAAAACATTTTGAAAAAACATACAAATACGATTAAAAGTCATCTAATACCTTTATATTCAATGTATATATAAATCATGACATATTAATATACATGTACGTATATTCGAATTTGATTGATTATCCTCTAAATCTGAAATTGTTCTCGTGCTATTTCTAACTGGATTCACGTTTGGAGCATGTTAATGATTGATGCAGGATAATGACGCGTGCTATCTAATGCAGTGAACATGACGTTGAAATAGCGTGATATTTTTGTCATGTGATCAAAATATATCTGCACTTCGTGGAACACTCCTAATAAGCTCACTTGGAGATCACAAGAAGGAAAATGTAAACAGTATCGTAGTTACTCTGTAGTTCATTCACAACTATTTCTTTTTTACCATCAAATCTCCTTTTCCTACATCCTTATACCCCTAAAAACGATATTGGGTATATATAGGAATTGTATCACCTGTCTGTCCGCCCGTCTTCTTACATTATTGTGTAGACTTTCAAACCTATATATCCTAATGTTGATAGATAGTTGTACATGTATAATAAATGGCACCTGTACTATGAAATCTACTGTAATTGTGACCCGTTGATAACGAAGGCTTTGGCTGGGCATGTTCAGGTAAAGTATGCGCATATTAATGAAAGTTTTACCTAAGTCAAAGTTGTTTTTTTGTTTTTGTTTTTGTTTTATGTTTTTTGTTTTTTGTTTGTGTGGATCGGGAGTATCATATTCCCT
Source organism: Pecten maximus (assembly GCF_902652985.1). Classification (NCBI taxonomy): domain Eukaryota; kingdom Metazoa; phylum Mollusca; class Bivalvia; order Pectinida; family Pectinidae; genus Pecten; species Pecten maximus. The sequence goes on from NC_047019.1 coordinate 27,940,766, forward strand.
ATGAAATCAGGAACCCTATATTCATCTTTTAGACTAATGACTACTTTTTCTCTACAGCACTGGAGTGTTATTCCTGTCACAGTGTGTCGTCACCAAGTGACTGTACGACCACCACTCCATGTCCGTCAAAAGATCACGTGAGAACAAGTTGACCTTTAATTGACCTTTTAAAATAACTCTAGTGGTTTCAATGTTTAATAATAACTTTTTTTTCAAAGCTCTTAACATTTGATTAACTAGAACTTTTGATATGTGAGACCTATCAAACCTGTTTTTGTAACGACAGCTTTCGTTGGCTGTGCAATAATAAAATGTGCTTACATACCGATGTACATGTCTGTACACTGCCCTTTGAAAATTAGAAATATTTCAACTTATTACAAAATGAAATATTGTGTATAAGTATATTGAAAGATTGAAAACAAATCTCAAAATGTAATATGTTTTGACGTTTCAGAAAAATGAAAAAATTCTCGCGCATTTATTCAATGAAGAAAATATTTTTAAAGAATATTACCGCCTTTATAATTTCACGACTCTTACAAGAAAATAATAAAGAAAAGGATTTTGAATCGGCACCCCTCCATTGATCAACCCATTTGAGTATTTTCTTAATGTTCATGTATTTGCACTTGACTGACGAAGTAATTTACTTGAAGGATGCATTTTCAGTTTTCATGTGCACTTAAGTTTTAAAGGAACAAACGTTATTGCTGAAATTGATTTTGATTAATAATTTATGCCATTCCTTTCTATTCTCTTACACAGTATTCACAGTGTGCATTCTAAAACTGATTTCATGAGCATATGAATATTGTCTTAGTATTCCCTAAATAAACTTTATCTTATGAAATATAATCTCTAGATTTGTATATACTATACATACTCGTTTCTAAATCTTATATTTTCAGAACTGCATTGTAACCGAGTCATATAACGACAATTTTGAAAAGACATTTGCTCTTGGTTGCGCCACGAAAGACGTAAGTTAGAAATCAGTCAAGTCAAGATATCTAGGGATTTATCCCCAGATGATGTTATGTATATCGACAGAAAGTGGGCTGTGTTCAAATCGACTTTCGTCTTTTGTCAATCCGTCAGAAATCATGTATATATACATATACGTATTTAATATCCTTTTTACTTTTATCCTGAACCCCCAGACATTGAAAAACAGAGTAAATTATCTCCCTTCTCACAATTCTAGCTTTTATTCAGACCAATTGTAACTTCGCTAACCGCCCCTCTGGGTTTCCACATTTTCGCACGTTTAGTCACAAGCATCAACGTCAAATCATAGAAGGACACAACACTTTCTTAGTATAATGGATTAGTCGGTATACGCTTGACTTTTTATAACACTCTTATTTATATGTGCTTTGCATTTCTTTGTCTTTGGTACATATTCTAAATAATGGCGTAATTATAGATCCAGAGAAAATTGTAGTGACAACAAAATTCATGGTAAAGCATTCATATTTAAGAATACACCATGTACATTTTGTAAGTAATTACTGTAAGCAGAACATGTACCTTCGCTGCAGATTTTACCGATATTTTATTGTGATGAGTTTGTAATGATGCCATGCTGTGTTAATTACATTATTTGGATACTATATGATTTAATCCTGCTTGAAACAAGCATCTAATTTTGCTAATAATTTGTTATCCGATAGCGTCCCGTAACGTCCATTTTGATTGGGTAGAAGAGTATCGTAATCATTTATCAGGAAAGAGTCCTTTAAAAACGGAGAGTCATATCAATGTGGATAAAATTATAAGAATTACATCAAATGATTCTTCAAGCTTATTTTAGCTCAATACAAAATACTGGCAAGTATTTTCAATACAATGTAAAGAATGCCTTCATAACATGAAAACACTCAAATTCGTCTGTAATTCTCTTCTGCTAACAAGTCAGTAAGAAGTCATACAGATGTTTTGTAAGGTATTTCTTTATTTGTTTCATGTTTTGTTTTGTAATTGTGTCATGACGTTCTTAGGTGTGTCTGAGAAACTTTGGAGGCACCATAGGGAAACGATCACAACTGGACGGCGGGTGTTGTGGGTCTAACCTCTGTAATCACAATTTAACCAGCAGTACACAGCCACTCGCAGGTATTTCATCTACGATCACAATAGTATTAGCCGAATCGCGGACGCGTACAACTATTCCCTACCTTGTGGTCTAACAGGACCGATATATCATGAACACTAGATGTATCTGTTTTATATATTGTAACAATGGTAAACTATTGAATGTTTCTGTAACGAACAGTGACAATAAATTATTAATACTTCAGTGGTTTTCAAAACAAAGATAAATTTTTAAAATTATTTTTTTTAACAATAACAAGATTTATTCGAATATACTTACATTACAAGGATATTTGGTCAAGTAGCTTATAAATTGCGAAACATAAAATCTAAATCCAAAAAATCAATTAATGCCACGTTCTCATTGTACAAACCGTGCCAGTGGCGAATCACTACAAGAAATATTAACGAATTCAAAGGATTCATTCTATATACATCACAAGACAATATGATATCTATATAAATCAGACCATCATTGTGAATATTTAAAAGTATGAATGTGTATCGTTGTTACCTTTATTGATAATTTGTATTTACCACATTTTTATACTACACTTTGTCAAGAAAGCAGGATTCTATTACAAAAGGGGGATGTTATTTAACTCCCAAGGCATTAAATAATCATTATAGCTGTTGAATGTTTTTATTGGTTTGGGTTGGGGTTTTTTTTGTTGTTGTTGGGGTATTTTTTCCTTGAAAAAATATATAGACTTCTATCAATTTATTGCTTTGAAAAGAATAAACCTACTATAACAGCATGTATTAATATGTTATCTAAACATCACAACTAATGACAAAATAAAGATAAGATATATCAGCTTGTTGACATGAATATGATAAGTTTAGAATAGTAAACTAATCAAAATCCTTTAATCACTGCCTTATTTACCTATAAGTCTTCATTCTAAAAGGAACAAATCCTCGTATTTCTGGTTGTAGGAATCATCCTTACGACACCTGGTGTTACTCTCGCCCCAAACCCCTCAGTGGCACCCTCCGCTGTAGTAAGAAGTTCATGTGACGATTTCAACAGTGAACTTTGCACCCAGCTTGCGTTTGCTATGCCGGACATTTGCTCAAACGAATGTATTGCTTCTAAGGTGTGCCCCTCCATGTGCGGCAAATGTTGTAAGTATTTGATAAGTTTGCCAGTCATACAGTTACTGTTCTTCTATATTTATTTTCCTTATTTAGTTATTTTGAAGGATCTTACGATGATTTTTAAAGAACTGGACTTGGCTGGATTAAAGCGTTGCTGCAATGTTTATTTCATCTGCATTGTTTAAAGCCATATGAACAGCCATTGTCTTAAAGGACGGCTTTCCTAGGGTACGAGATGAATGCGTGTAGTGTATTTGTGTGTGTGTTTTGGGAGGCTTTTTTTGTTTGTTTGCTGGGTTTATCGTCTCATCAGCCAGCGACATTTTCAAGCGGGGTCTCCTTTTGAACAACAAACGACAGACCCGCTACATGTCGCCCAGAGCAATCAGACTAAAATGTTCTGTCCAAAGATACAACCACGACAGCACAGGCCAGTCTGTTTCTCAGCTCCCGAGAAACACAAACCGACTTGGGTAGGGAGCGTCGCTTCACGATCCTCGGCCCTTCACCTGAAGTTACGCAACTTACGCTCTAACAGAGTTATCGCGGTCCCCTGTTTTATTCGTGGAAGCTGCGATATGTTATAGTGGCCATCCGATGTCATCTTTATAGTGCCACCTCACTCACGCATATTGCTGAGAAGATACAATGGTATCCATCAGACACCACACGGTCACATTATACTGACCACGAATGTCCCAGTCGTCATAGGGAGTATCAACTACTATTTTATAGAATCTGGTATGTCTTGGGTAGAGCCCTCCTCACAGGGGCGAACGCTCAAATGACAAAATGTGGACAGTGTCAAGGACGACATTAGAAAGAAAAGAAAAGATAAGACCTCCAGATTAAGTCGCCTCATACGATCATGCATATTCATTATCTTAAATTGAATTATGCTGTTCTATTGTATAATTGTGTCAACAGTGACTTGTTACCATTGTGACAACGTGGAGCTCCAGTCAGACTGTTCAGCCAAAGCTAAGTGTAACCCCGGGCAGGTATGTTATGGTACTATTCAGCAACCAATATATAATAAATGTACTGGTTGGATGGTTGGTTGGTTACTGATTTAAAGTCTCGATTTAAGTTAAAACATCCCGCGACTCTATGTTAGAACCTTTACTCGGATGTTACATGTAGATGATGCTCACTTTCGCCTTTCTTAACAACTGGTTGGCACTGGTTACGACGAAGTTCTTCGATATCTAAACCACCGTTCTGGTAAGCTGTAACACTGCTTAGTATTTCACATGATAAAATACTGTTATAATTAGCTACTCATATGGGTATCATTTATCCATTAATGCCTTCTTTTGACGGCGCTATGATCTAATAGTGTTGTCGAGTCGAAGGCAAGATTCCATCCCTCGACAACATTATCAGACAATAGTGTCTTCAAAACAAGGAAATGCTTGTTTTTTAGTACATCACACTCAGATTAACTTTGTTAATTCCAATATTCAACTGAATATTTAAACACCGGCTGCCAACGATTTTCGGCGTCTGAATTAATCACCACTGTAACAGTTGCGTCACAACAGAGTGACGCGCAATCTCGCGCCAAGCTGGAGCGGGCACTATCGCCTCAAAGTACCTACATGTGTATCCGATAGAAAGTCAGTGTACTGTCATGTGATGAACTGAGAGGCGATATTACCCGCTCCTCTTGTCAATATCAAATGTGATTGGGTTTGAACGTAAATCGGTTGTGACGTCACTGTTACTGTTGTGCTAACGCAGAAGACGAACACGACTGACTGACGTTCCGGTAGTTAAATATTCAGATGAATATTGGAATTAGCAAAGTAATAAGTAAAGTGTGATGAGATTTAAAGAAATATTGCCTTCTTCTGAGCATACCTTAGTACCCGCAAAAGATCTGTACGCTTGCCAGATAAGCTATGGAACTGCATAGCCACCGGTGTTTATAATGCACGGAATGACAAAGGACAAAACAATTAGATTCGGCTTTGTTTATTGTATTACTTTGTCGTATACCTGTTACTATAGACCTTCATCACGATTTAGAACTCATGGCTTATTACAAGTGTTCTCTCTCTCTCATTTCATAACTTATCAACCAATTCGTTGATTTCTTAAATATGTTTTTTGATATAAAGAGTTAATCTTTTCTTTTTCTTTTTACAGAAATGCTACATAACGGAAACATACAACTCCATGACATTTCAACATGGATTCAGGACTGGCTGCATAGACAACAACGTAAGAATATTAATTATGAAAAACAAAGTCATCGTTAGATCCAACAAAATTATTTCTTTAATGGAAATGATATTCTTCACTTATATAACCATAATATATAGCATATCAAATGTAAAGTGATCCGTTAGCAGTTTTTTTTAAACAAATGATAGGTGTCAGCACTATTGATCGAGTTGTTCATCTAGAACTTTGTTTTGAACTACATGTACGTCATAACAGTCATTTGGAAAAAAAAATTGCGTACAAATCTATTGGGTGAAATTTTGTATATACAAGTTCGTGTAAATAAGTGAAGTTCGGAAATTTTCATATACATTTACAGCTTTGTTCTAATCTGACATTCGGAAGCCCAGATATTGGGACTGGACCTGCACTGATTGGTCGCCGTTCACATTTCCACTTTTCATTGGACGGTGACTGCTGCGGGTCTGACTTATGTAATGATAGGGTCCAGACCACAGTGGCTCCTGTCGTCACGACACCAGCCCCAGCTGTTGTAATGACTACTCAAGGGCCAGTAGTCACCAACCAGCCCAACGCAACTCCCCGTCCCCAAGGTATTGGTAACCTATTACTTAAAACACATATTATAGCAAATATTCAAACTGTAAAACTAACTCTAGTACGAACTATCTTATATTTCCATTTTAGCGGTCGGATTATTCGGAAATGTGGCAACACATTAACGGTTACACTCTACTTGTTTTAAAGTGGGGACTTATCTCATTGACATTGGTCACGTAACAACCGATGATTGTCGTCACTGCGTGCAATGCTTTGAAAGAATGTGTAAAGTATGAGGTTACACTGCCACAGCTTCCGTTTAAGTTTTTGTTATTTTGTCTGCCAAGAATAACGCAGCTAGATATAATCTAGGTAATTTTACTCCAGGTAATTAAATGCAACCTCCTATATATATATATATATACTAGGAAATAGGTATTTTAAGTAAATGGTAACTAGGTAAAATACATTTCGTTAACTTCTTTGAACAGATTGTAACTGGAACGGTGATTGTCCACGAGGATTCCATGCTTACCTCAACAAGTGTTATTATTTTGGTGATAATGAGATGGAATGGGACGATGCGCTGGTAATTATCTTAAGTTATTACACATGCGTACGTACGCATGAACACACGTTCGGATATACATACATACATATCAAAGACGATCTGGCACCTTTGTGTTTTGTTAATAAAATATTCTACCCTTGTAATGAAAAATACAATAATTATATACATATATACCTATATTATGTTATACTAACCAGTACCTACTTATATAAAGCGATAATTAACCTTTTCAGCTGTAAAGACAACAAATGTGTGAATATTGGGGTTCCTATTCTGCCCTTTGGGGGCACGAATGAATCCGTCCATACCGCAAACTTTTCTAACAAGGGGTGCCATAAGCCCCTCCATGGATTTTGGTACTCGGTGAAATTTGAAAACAATTGAAATAAAAAAAATTGTACAAATTTTATCTAATAAACTCGTCGATAGATTAACTTCGTTTTCACATCAAAATCTTCACCTAATTACATTTCTATAATTGTCAATCAAGATAAAATACTTTTATGAGATCAACATTGAATTAAAACATCTTTGTACAACATATATTAACTCCTTAACAAATAATGCATTCTTACACCAAAGTATCATTGCATCATATTCTATGCATGGTTAGATTTCATTGGTAACGAGGGTAAAGGAGTAAAACATGTCATCAGTTTGATGCATGTTATTTATGTTTTGATATACGGTCATATATTTAGGTATACCTCTATAAAAGCAGGAGCATGAACTTTAAGCTTGATAAAAAAAGTTTTGTGACTGGTTCAGTTCATTTCCGTTTTTTTCAATGTTTTTTGCATGTAGGGATATTGCAAAGAAAGATGTTCCCATCTTGCTGAACTGAAATCGGATAACGAGTTACAGGATGTCATGAATCACTTCCGACATAACCCCAGCGCAGGTAACTTGTATTTATAATTTAATTTGGGATATAACCCAAACACAATTCACGGGTTATCTCTATCTTTTCGGCACAGGTAATTCAGATATAAAATTATTCCTGACGTAATCGCGGTACACGTAATGCAGATATAAAATTATTGTCGACGTAATCCTGGTACAGGTAATTCAGATATAAATTTATTCCTGATGTAACCCCAGTATAGGTAATTCTGATATACAAATATTCCCGACCTAACCCAGGTACAGGTAATTCAGATACAAATATTCCTGGCAAAACCCCGGTACAGGTAATTCAGAAAAAAAATATTCCCGACCTGACCTCGGTACAAGTAATTCAGATATAGATTTATTCCTGACGCTAACCCGGTACAGGTAAATATTTTTTTCTGACGTTACTCCGGTACAGGTAATTCAGAACCAGACATATTCTGATTAATCACGTGAATCTGACACGTTGATCTGTCTAAACATATTCACATTTCGATTTCGTGTTACTGTAATTTATAGATTAATAGTGACAGTTGATGCAGTGCTTAATCTAAAACAAATGCATACACCGAATAGCTCAGAGAGACTTCCAAACCTGATTTAAGATCTCGATGACAAACAACAAGTAACATTTGCCAATATTAGAAGATTAAAGAAAGCATGGATAAAAATAGAATAATTCATCATGGTTATTGCCGATTATAAAATGTTCAATAATTTCGTTTGGGTAATTCATTTCCGTGTTTGTTTTGTTTTATATGTCTCTGTTTGAGTAATTGGAGTGTTATACATGCAGATTCTATCATTCAGATTCTTTTCAATTGAACAGACTTGTTGAATGTTGTGTAAGTTCGAATAAAATTGCCAAAATGGTGACCTATTTGAAAACAAAACAACAACAACCAAGAATTAATAACATAAGTACAAAATAAGGAGGAAGCGTTGGGGATTTAATTCATTTTACAAATAAACTTTACCTCGGCGATGATACCTATTTATCCGTCACGACTGCTTCAGCAGTCAGTAGAATCTATCTACCTTTGTCTCATTTTTTAAAAGTCGACTCGTCTTTAATCAATATAATATCAGAGGCTAACAGGACAGATCGTAGTGATTGGACTAAAGACTGCCAATCAAAGGGAAGATGTAAGCAATTCGTCCACAAAGAACCTTTGCTTTATTGCACTGTAGCTATCGCACCTTTTCCCGGCGATTCTGTGTATCTGATTTGATAGGCTTCCTTCTGCCTATATCGTTGACTACGTCTCCCCGCATGTGTCATTGCCACGTACGAAATTATATTTTTTCCCTGTTTTAATTTGGTTATAACATCGTTTACATTTCTATGCATATGGTTGAGTCAACGCAGTTCCATTCGATTACTTACTGTCTAATTAGGAGAAGGGAACTAGTATTATGTACTAATTCCTGTTTTTTTTGCTCTGGTTATAACTTTCTCTATTTCCCCACTGTATTTTGGGACTTCAAAATCAAATAATATTTAGTCTATCTAGACTTAGTTATATCTGTGTGTCACACAGTTTCAGCAAAATTAGTAATTGTGTCGAAATGAGTGAGCAATAAAAATGTTCTCTGGGCATATAATACATTCAAATAAATCAGATTGATTTCATGATAATTTATTCTGCTGGTATTGGCCTAGATTTGGATTCATAATGGAGCGCTTTAATTTATATTCGCAGCGAAAACTTTAAATACATGTTGGAAATACAGTGGGCCAGTAGTGGGTCAGGGTATCAGTGAGAAAATTAGCTTGTAGATCTTCCGGATATTCGGTGATGGAAATTCGAGCAGGCTTTGCAAAACTATCATTGGTTTCTTTTCTTTATGCGGTGATCATTTGTCACTGTAAAGTGTATCTCATCAATAATTAAGATATACAATTGGAGAAACAGAAATATCTATAGATATAAATAGTTAATATTGAATAGACTCCTGACCCTAGTCGTTTCCTTTTTAGGATACGAAAGATTTGAGGATTATTTTACTGGGGCAGTGGAAACTGGCAATAGATGGATTTGGTATCACAGTGGGGACACTATTAGTCATAACCTACTGATGTCTTTTAACAATTACAATAAACACTGTAGCGTTGTCAGGAATATTGGCCCACATACCTTCAAGCTAGCATCCATCAATTGTCATCATTTATTTTGGCCAATGTGCGAAGTTGTGATGACTTCTAATTAATCGAGCTGTAAATATGAGAGGCATTACTTCACTATAAAAAATTTCTGATGCACATATTGTCTGTTTATACTTCTATTATTCTAATCTCAACGGACTATTCTGATTTGAGTCACGGATGTACGCTAATAAGTCCTAATATTAATCGAATGCTATGCTTCCGATTCTTTTTCAAAACAATTCATAATACAGAGAATATCTTTTAAAATTGTGAATGGGTATCACAGCCTTAACGTTAAGCTCCGATGATTATAATTCACTTTTTATCTATCTATTTTTGTCTCACTATAAAACGCTGAGAAGGAGTATTGATGGATCACAAGGAATCTAAATTAAACATGATTATCAATAATAACGTGCCGAAAAGTATGACATTGAATTTTAAATGATTTTAATCGGGCTATGGTTCAGACGTCTTTACTACGTTTGTTATATATCAAGCTAAAGCTTTCCTGTTTGGGCATCCCAACACTTATTAATAATGTCGGGTACAGGTCTTTACTCCAGTGGTGCTTGTTCCAGTGAGACTATGTTAAGACGATTTGTTGGTTACTTGACAAGTGATCTAAGTGTCCTAATGCGGTGGCATTATGTCCGTCGTTATAGTCTGTAGATAATGGGAATATTTGACTTCTCCAAAGCTACTGAACTGAATTTGATATTTTACTTCCATGACAAAACATAAACCAAAATATGAATTACATAATATATGACCGCCCCCCATTCTCCCCCCAGAAAAAAGTTCCTGCTCTTGTTTGATATTAAAAAAAATACTCTACAAAGAAGTATGGAATCTTCAGTTGAACTTTGTTACATAGCAATGTCTTAAAGCAAATAATGCTGTGACCTTTCCATACTTGGCCTATGCGAATGAAAATCATTGAGACAACAAAACCAATGGGCTGCAAACATGCTTACAATGCACTAAATATGACTCAATTTAGATTTAGGTTTAACACAAGTTTCCTTTTCAGGATACGACAGTTCTATGGATTATTTCATTGGGGCAGTGGAAACTGGTACCGGTGGGGAGTATAGGTGGATATGGCACGACAGTGGGGATACTGTTAGTCCTACCCTTCTCGTTTCCTATACCAATAGCAATAACCATTGCAGTGTCGTAAGGGATTTCGGGGCCAATAGATTTATGCTAGGACACAGACATTGTTATCATCAGTTTCGACCAATGTGTGAAGTTGCGACTAATTGAGCCTTGAATGTTAGAAAGCACCACGAACTACATAAAGTATTTTTGACATATGCATCTGTTTGTTAATGTTTTTTCCTCCCTCTCTCTTTCTAAATTTACGTTCTCCCATGTCTGCAGAGTAAGCCGTTTAGTCCTAGTGGTGCTAGGGTGCTTAAGATACTTTGTCATTTAAAGAATTCTTGTTCATTTAGATTTGTTTTCAAATTCCAGCAAAAAAGCTTAGTGGTGCAATGAATCAGAGTGATTTTCAGAATGTTTACAAATTATTTACAGTAGCTCAGCGATTCTGATTTTTACTCTTTCCTAAATGATATCATTTAAAATGTCTGAAAAACACTTGTATTTAATATAGTTGTGCGTATGAGATTAACTAAGATATGTTCCTTTTATATCTTCTTTTTAATCGGATAGTTTTCTAGGGAAATATACGAAACCCAAGAATCGTCAGGTAGTAGATCTGCAATTAGAAATAACCAGACAACGGACTTCCCTTTCAGGTTATGATACTGATGTGGAATATTATGTCGGGGCGGTAGACAGGGGCGTAGGGAGATGGACCTGGTTCTACAGCGGTGATGAGGTCGACCGCGACCTTATTACTCCCAGCTTCCATGCACACAAATACGATCACTGCGCCAATGTCTTTTTTGATGAATACGACGACGGTTTTGGAATCGACAATGTTCTATGTGATGAAGTTTTCAGACCAATGTGTGAAGTGAATCGAGCGTAGATATATTGATTCCAATAAAACGACATGAATTAAATTGCGATTGACTTTGTAAGTCGTAGATGATGTTGTGATTTTATCCAATTTTGTCTTTGCCTTTGCGGCGGCAGCAGCCAGAAAATCTGGTCGACTTTAGGCTTCAGATGCTTGGCTTTGGTCGCCAGTCCGTCATTTTCAAAACAAACTAGTTTGCTGATGCGTTCATGACATATTTTCCCCGGCTCATTTACATATAGAGGGTTGAGCACAGGATTAGACATTCCCCGTGACCTGTGGGTAGTTTACTGGTTTAATTTGCATTTATGAATGACTACGATATTGATGATCGCATTGTATCATCATTAGGGTAAATATTCAACCATTCGGTATATTTTTTGGTAATTTGTCCTGATTCATTTTGCTTAAACATCAAAAGGCTTTAATATATATATATGCAGTCTGGAGGAAGGAACGAATAAATGGTTTAATTTCTTTGTATTTATATTTGTCTTCCTGCGATGTGAAGGATTCTCAATACTTTGTTAGGGGGAGCACTGCCGGCAAACAACACAGAGACACAATAAATTTTATGATGAACATTACAATAAGCATGAAAGGCCGAAATGAATATAACGTTGAAATTAAATTTCGACGGACGCATGAATTATACACATTCTTCTAAATAATGGGAATAGATATATTCAAACAAAACTAAACATTGTAAGCAGAACTTTACTTTTAGTATACATATGTACATAAAATTATACCGGTCTATTAAGATCGAAATTTTTACTAGAATAATGAGTTGAAGAATTAATTTTTGTTCGAAACAGACCCTGCTCTCGAACAGTTATGTAAAACACAATGAACGACACCTAGCTTGAGGAAAAGGCATACTATTCTGGGCTTTATAATGCGTTATACAGAATCGTGTTATTACAGATTATTTCATTAGTTTAGATAGAAGTATATTGAGGGTAGATTCCAAGTTTTATGTTTTCTTTTCTTTATAACAATCGACAAGAGGGAAAATAAGAAGAGTAATACCATTCGTTTCAGGGTATGACCACATTGCGGACTATTTCATAGGGGCAGTTGACCGAGGCATAGGTGTATGGACATGGTACAACAGTGGTGAAATGGTTGATACGGACATAGTCATACCGCACCAACACCAGCACACGATAGATCACTGCGCCATCGTCATGGAAGTAAGCATTGGGGCCGCGTACGAACACGATTTCGACTACGGTTATGCGAGGTGTACAGATTTCTACAGACCGATGTGTGAAGTGTTACGTCAATGAGGTCACTACGTACACACAGTGCATGGTTCTGTTTTGATTGAATTTACATGATTAAAACAGAGATTTATATTCATTATCAATTGTATGCATAATATTTTTCATTCAAGACAAATTCAAGATAGGTTACCATCATAAATCTCCAACATGTTTTCAATGCCACTTAAAAAACACGAGTAACCACTGACCTATGTCCAACTATAATAATTCTGTTTAGCAGCAATACAAGAAATCAACATACACAAACTTAACTTAATACGGGGACTCTGAGGGTATCCTTCGTCAATCCAGATAATTCAAGATAGACCTCAAATCGACAGAGGCTAAATATGTACTAGTATACTGTGCATTTCGAATGAGAAAACCACACAACAAACAAACAATTTTACAAAATTTTACTTATTGCCAACATTTATTTTAAATATGCCTCAGTTCCAGTAAGCATGTGTTGATATGATGTTTGGTTTGAACAATACTTTATTGAACAGTTGGAAAACACGTGTAATACAATTAACCCATACATTAAGGATCCAAAAACAAGGACGGGATACTTATTTCTCACATACTTCACAGGGTTATCCGGTAGTTGTTTGATAAATCAATCTTACACAGGGTCGGTAAAGACAGCCGGCACGCGCTATATGACGCTGCTCACAATAACGTAACGTCATCATTTTACGCTGAGTAACCAAGTCGTAAATGATGACGTCATAAATTTTGACGCACATTCCAAGGAGCATTGAAGATGGCGCGATGAAAAACTTTCATAACACGTTTGGTTGCAAGTATGTGAGGAAAATAATCAATCATGGGTCTGTTCCGCAAAAAAGGATATCTCAACCCTCGTGTAAGAGTTTGACTTGCCAGCACTCTTACACTCGGGTTGAGATATCCCTGTCCATTGAACGGACCCATGATAGATTCTATTAATCCATCCGTCTCCTATTAAAGACGGGCTTGGAGTGGCGGCAGAGTAATGCATGTAACAATGATATAACATAGTGAAGAACTTCAGCGAGAAAGAGGTACAAGGCTTAGATAGGAGAGAACAATGGAAGAATAGCACATATTACACCAAAAGACACGGTGAAAAATTATATTACACCAACTTACACAGTTGGGAATCAGGATATCAAAAAGCAATATTTAACTTAAACATTTAAATGCTGAATATAAACAATTAAAATATTAATATTAATTACTCTAATGTTAAGTTGTTATAATGATATTTTAATGATAAATGCACCCTATGTGGTTGGTACATATGCTATATGTGACTTGAACACGCATTCTATGTGACTAGTACACGCGTTCTATGCCACTATTTCACCCGTTCTATGTGACTGGGACACGCGTTCTGTGTGAAAACAATAATTTGACATACATATGTGGAAACAATATAATGCACCAGAACAGTTTTGACATCACAGTGAATTTCTGAGTAAAACGACATTTTGATGCATATAAGGCTATAATAAACAGATAATTCTATAGGAGTATTTTGCTCAACCTCGGCTTAAATATTGGGAGCTTCACAAAAGGAAATATAGTCACTGTCTGTAGTGTCCTCTGCCACGGTCCTCATTTTGAGAACATAAGATGACCTGTTGTTTTCCTAGATTAACATGACGGATATCGTCCATGAGCAGGAGACGCTTAGCCTTTCGGAACTCCGTGTCGTATTCTCCTTTTACGCTTTATAATGTATAAATATAAACTCCATTCGTAGTCATTCCTCGTTTAATAGACTTTGAGTTCAAAGTTTCGGTTTCCTTTGCATGTCAGTATTCTGCTTATCAGATAATTGAACAAACACCATTTGAATACTTGATATGAAAATGAATACTTATCGCGCTTGCACTGCTACAGAAAATTAAAAATAACCTCTTAACACGAGGTAACAAAAAAGGTTATCATATGTGTAGGGATTGATAAAAATCTATGATAAACAACATGATATTTTGTCTTCTATTATAGAATCTGGAAATTATCGCTGCTGAAGGGAATATTTTTAAGATAAAGGTATTGGTGATAAGAACTCAGTGATAACTATGATATCGTTATAACTGATAATGATGCAGTAAGGAAGGAACAAATGAGCGACATTTTAAAAAAACGTTACCGCCATTCTAAACTAAAAAAACCCAAAACAAGCAAAATACAAATAAAACAAAGAATCAGACCAGGTGTTTCAAAACCCGTTTTTCCCTCATTGATGACACCCCCTAATGCAAATGTGTGTCAACTCCTGTCACTTTCCCGTTTTTAGTCACGGAAATCATGGTAATGGAAATGGGACATGTAAACAAGTTCGGTAGAAGAGCCAGCTAAAGATGTTGCTATCAAGAAATGGAAAAATTAATAGACACAGGAAGATGCCGAATGAGGAATAAATCTGCATCATACATCCGAGTATAACAGTGATATGAATGGTCAAAGATTTGGTAATCTGTTAGGATGACCAAACTCTCTAAACAACTGTAATAGTATAGAATCTGGATGGACTAAACCCTATTGTTCAGTGAATTTGATAATGCATACCTGTTTCTTCAGAGCCTTTGTCACCTGTTCGTTATGATATAGAACCTGACATATATTCCTGTTTAAGTAGTCTACCCGACTGGAATATCATTGTTACTGTTCATCACCGCTGTCGGAAGAAGCATGTTTATAATTACATGTGAATAAGTTTACTGGTGATTTCCCAGCGACGTTGAATGATAAGCTTTAATACATCAATTCCTTAACATTTTGTTTTAATTGTTGATAAGAAAATTGAGGTCATCAACTTAAGGTATCTGTTCGCGGAAGTAAAAAAATACTTCCTATTATATTATTACATGTACAATAATTCAATGTTCCTTGCAATTATGGAGGATATAATAAAATCGCTCTAAAACACAATATAATCAAACTAAAAATCAATAGAGGAAGTTAAGTGACAAACTAATCTTGGAGCAAGAACAAGTTGATACACACAAAAAAAATCAAGAATAGAAATCATGATATTCAGAAATACTGATTTAGCTTTAAGGTTGTCGAATATGGATATATATATTCTTACATCGCCAACAATTAAGAACTTTGTAATTAATCTTTATACTCGAGTTGAAATACAAAAATTTAGTCGCAACAAAAATATCAGGAAAAGACAATGATTTCTAAATACGATAGAATATATAGAGATATGGATATAGGGGCTGAGTAACAGCCTGAATCCTGTTTTTTTCAATTGTGTGATATGTCTCATGATTTGTGCAAAATGATAATTCTTTTGATTCAAATCTGATAATAATTGAAAACAATCTACCTTTGCAGTTTTATAGTACAATGTACATGTTTGTAGGAATTCGTATTATCATTGGCGGTTCCTCTGATGTGGATAGCTCTTTGTAAAAATAAAACTGTAGTTGCCATGGATACATCACGATTCTATTGCGGTATTGACATATACCTGTCCAGTCGATGTGTCCGCGTACACGTTGGGAGGTTCCACTTTAGAAAGGTCAAGGCTGTCGTAAGTAGCATGCTGTGAGGTAACTGCTTCGGAACATTCCGGCTGTTTAATAAGGCCAAGTCGTCTGAAAATATTGTCATCAAAGTTGCTTGATTTAAGATTTTTTTCAGAAAATAAGTAAGGTGTATTATACTGATATTCTTTAAAGACAATAAATAAGTAGAATAATAATCATTAATAATTAAGGATAATAACGATTCGAAACTTTTGCACAAGATTAGGTATACCCTGTTTATGAAGGTTGTTCGAAAAATTATTTCTGACGGAGTCAAGCTCGAATTTAATATCAAAATGAAGTAAATGATACCAAATCTCTGATATTTTTTTTATTAATTCTATGTTATTATGACTGACCAGACGTCATCTGTTTATACACAAAAGAAACAACCTTGACCTTACGTTACCTTCTATAGAGGATGACATGGCCTACCACGGTAACAGCTATCAGCAGTATCGTTACAACTAACGGCACCACAACAGCACCTGTAATAGATATACATTTATCAAAGATAAAATTATATATTTTTGAACACAATCTTAAGATGACAGGCTTTTCAAATTGTCCTTTGTCCGTCCATCCGTCCGTTCTTTGCCATTTCTTTTCATTGCTAAGTAGTAAATAATAATGATATTTTAGAGTAGCATGTAGCCACATTCAAATTGTGGTTTGAAAACAGAAAATACATGTATTTATGTAGTTTATATCCGATACGCATGTTACAGCATCAAGTGTTTTGTATACATATTTGTGGAAGCAAGTATGAACCGGATATGACGTAATAAGAATAAAAATATAGGTATTGTTTACAATCGTTGAAGTGATGTCTATGCTCGTATGTAACAGATGTCGTAGGATAACTGTGGATATTGTACAATCAAATGTAATGCTTGTGTTTACTTAGTACCTAGACCGCTACGTGTGGATGTTGTGTTAATGTACATTGTATTGATCAAAATCTAAAACCTAAAACAATTACATCATTAAGAATGCTACATGAATTGCTCTTTGAACACAAGGACGCAAACTTTGTTGTAAATGACAGATACATGCAGGTTTTGTTGTGTGTTCATGACGAGAAAACACCAGATAGATACTTACTTAATGTATAGCCTTGTTGTTGACACACTTCCTGTCCCTGTGTGCTGTATCCCGAGATATTGATAGTGGTTGTCTCCCTTGATCGAATGGCTGTAGTCGTGCCTAGTGACTGAGTAGGTGTGGTTGACTCCCTTGATTGAATAGTTGTAGTCCTGTCTTGTGACTGAGTAGGTGTGGTTGTCTCCCTTGCTTTGATCGTAGTTGATGTTATGTCCTCTGTAGATGTGGGGATCGTTGTTTGAGGATTTTGTTGGCATGTCACATGTATCTCCAAGCTGCTGGGAATATCTATATTATAAATCAATATAACATGGATCATTTCTAAGTTCATTACATTCTCACTTAAATAGTAAACTATGTTCCCTTGAAACTACAGTGTGTTTGTGCTATAATATCTAACATGTTAAGGAACCATAGTAGCATTTCTATAGTTATGCCGAGACGTATATACCACTGATATACAAGTCTCTGAGTAAAGTGTCCCCTATTAATCGGTTTAAATTATTCGATTTTAATGTATCATAACTTAAATTCTCAATATCATTTACTTACTTCTAACATCAGATAAATATGAATGTTTGATAAATATCACTAATAAAGTCAGGACGACATACTTTATAATAGATACAACACGTAGGGCATACCTAGTGAAATCAAAATACAATGTCCTGACTTCCATTGTGTACTATTTTCTGCCCTGGATAACGTCAGCGTCAACATGTCTGCTGTCCCGAAATCATCCGCCTTTGTAGCAGGGATCGGGATACAACCAGTCTCGGTATGACCAGTAGATGTAGTAGAGGTGATACGAAGTTTACTTCCACAGAACGCTGTTGGTTCTGCTCCCGGATATTCCTGTACTGTCACTGTTGCTGTAGTTGTTGTAGGTGTTGTTTTCCGATACAGTGTAACGGCACATGTACAACTGTATATACTTGGGCCTCCGGTACCCCAGGTGTCTATCACTACACGTGTGTTATATAATGTCCGTTCTTGACACATAGGCGCGACTTTATGAAAAAAAAAAAATTCTATTTGCACATATGCCATGTTTATGTCATTACCCATTTCCAGCATAAATAAGCTGCGTCACAACAGGATTTGTATCTATTTCATATATAAATTATATACGATTACTTAACGGATTAGTTTATTACTTCTATATTTGTATTTGCCTAAAACAAGACATATAGGTACTATGATTTTCCTACTGTATGGTAATACAAGATTCTTCATATTGATAACAGAATATCTGCTTAGAGAGACTGAGGATATGGTACATTAGGTATAGGGTCTGGTATATACAAAAATGTAGTATGATGTTGGTTAGCATTTGGTCAAATATTATTCTTTAACATCGGATGAGATCGAGACTTAATATATACAATTTTGTGGTTCCTATGAGCTGTGAATTTAGCTCTTATACTAAATTACGATTTTTATGGCTATATAATGACTATCAACGAAAAACCAAACACATTAACTAAAATGCATATCTTGTGTGATCTTATAAAACTGTTTAAACCAAAGATATTTGTATATATATTTCAATGAAAAATAAATCTTTAAAGACAAAAAGCTTTGTTCTTTTTAAAGTAAAGTTATTTATAAATAGCCAATCCATTTTCAATCAAATTATATTTATATTAAGATTAGATTGAGATTGTGTTGTCCAAGTGGATCTTGTGCTTATCTCTTTTATGAAATTTCATCAACATTTCATTCTGTTGTGTATGCGGCAAATCAAAGCAATCGTGATATTATATACAGGTACGAATATAACCTTGTAATTTCGGTCGATACACGGCAAAAATAAAGGTGATTACAATGTCAAACATTTGCAAATACCTAATTACATCTTTTAAACATCACAAAACTCGAACAGTAAAACTTAACATGTATCTCATTCTTTGAGAACAAAATCACAAGAAATTTCGACATATTAATGAAACATTAACTCTGACTCAATATCAATAAATAGAGGCTGAACTACGAACAAACATACATATTCAGATGGAGATCATTGAAAAACTACATGGAGATTAAAGCCATGAAAATTTGTGTAAAATCCGAGTTCAGTTGTATTCTCAAAGTGAGACCTAAAGTGGTCAACACAGAACCATTAGGCATATCAAGAAACATCTAATATGACTGAAAAGGTTTTTATCGAGTTGCATCTCTTGAAACTTTATATTTTCCCCCGTCAGTAGACCATAACCGTAACGGCAACCCTGATGTTATGACCATGTCTTTAAATATAGAATCAAATGGGACATTTAAACACCATAACCAGGGGAAACAGGCATGTTGCTATCTAGAAATGTAAAATTAACAATAGGGGTATTGAGCTCATCACGCTTATCATGCGACTTAGTTGTAAGGTGTCCCTGTTAATTACATTTTAATTATAGATAGAGGAAAATTGCAGATGTTGAAGTTGGTAGCTTCCTTAATTTTAAGTTCAAGGTACATCCGATCGACGTGGTAATCAAGTGTTTGCTTCATTATAATCAGCTCATATGAAAATACGTCGGATGAGCAAGGAGCATAGTTTGTTCTCATGGGTACGAAAACAAAAAAAAGTTTCCCAATAAGAATCTAAGGCAATACGACTTTGTATGTTGTTGAACTTAAAACGTATGTTTGATTCAATCGAATGTGTGAGGATTATGTATACTTTACCATGAAAAAAGTTATCCGAATAGGTCTGATCAGTGCATGGCGTTGTGTTGATGCCTGCAAAGGGATAATATATAAATACAATACAGTCATAACAACCTTACGTCACTACAGTCAAAATTAAATATTTCAATTTCTACCAAACTTAATCTGTTTCATTTGCTCATGAATTTGACCAGATTAACACTGATCAGTGCCAGTGAATACATGGTTAAGGGGAGAGAACTCTTAAACAGTTGCAAAATAAATAATGTTATCAACATGGAATAATTATTGAAATTATCAAATTCATAATGTATTCTTGTATTTTATGAAAGACCAGATATGCTTAATACTTCTATTTTGACAAAATAATGCCGTTTTTTAATCCTAAAATGGCAGACTATTTTACTCGACCGACTAGACTTGCACAATCCGGAACTCCTCGGCCTTTTCCCCATTTGGACTAGCACAAACTTCGAGACATTAATATCTAGACCGACTTTTTTATTCGAAAAATATAACAGTAAACACTACAGAATCACCCCTTGCAATCATCTGATGTCTATGTATAACAGTTAACACTACAGAATCACCCCTTACAATCATCTGATATACAATATGTAACAGTAAACACTGCAGAATCACCCCTTACAATAATCTGATATACAATATGTAACAGTAAATACTACATAATCACCCCTTACAATCATCTGCTATACAATATGTAACAGTAAATACTACAGAATCACGCCTTACAATCATCTGACATACAATGTATAACAGTTACACTACAGAATCACCCTTACAATTATCTGACATACAATATATAACAGTAAACAATACAGAATCACCCCTTACAATCATCTGATATTCAATATATAACAGTAAACACTACAGAATCACCCCTTACAATCATCTGATATACAATATATAACAGTAAACACTACAGAATCACCCCTTACAATCATCTGATATACAATATATCACAGGGGCTTGGCACGATTTTCCAAATGATAGTCTATATATATATGTATATAGTATCAAGGGTAGTAACTACAAAGAGGGGGAAGACCAACGTATTTAAAAAAAAATAATTTGTCGTATTCTGCGGGTCAAAAATCTTAGTGACACATACATGACCTTAAAGAGAAATGTTTTATCTTTCCAATGAGTGTTCGATGAACAAAATTGGCCAAGTATTATCCAAGTTATGACCTGACGAATTCGGAAATAGATGCTGAAATGGCTAGGTCGGAATCTCCCTGTCCGGTTGAATAGTCGCCTCGCCTCTAATGGGTACCTCAATAACCATTCAGAAATCGAAAAATCGACGCTTGCAGCGGTATACAGTAACCATAACTATGTCAATATAGGATGTCGGTTGGTTATGTTATCCGTCATGTGCCGTAGCCAATTCCATATTACATCACCGAGCTTACCGTCTTCAAAAAGAACGGCCATCTTTCCCTAACCTTTCGTGACTTTGTTTATGTCCTTACAGTGGTGGTACAGCCAAGAAGCCTTCCGAATGAAGGGAAAGATGGCCGTTCTTTTTGAAGACGGTAAGCTCGGTAATGTAATATGGAATTGGCTACGGCACATGACGGATAACATAACCAACCGACATCCTATATTGACATAGTTATGGTTACTGTATACCGCTGCAAGCGTCGATTTTTCGATTTCTGAATGGTTATTGAGGTACCCATTAGAGGCGAGGCGACTATTCAACCGGACAGGGAGATTCCGACCTAGCCATTTCAGCATCTATTTCCGAATTCGTCAGGTCATAACTTGGATAATACTTGGCCAATTTTGTTCATCGAACACTCATTGGAAAGATAAAACATTTCTCTTTAAGGTAATGTATGTGTCACTAAGATTTTTGACCCGCAGAATACGACAAATTTTTTTTTTTTTTAAATACGTTGGTCTTCCCCCTCTTTGTAGTTACTACCCTTGATACTATATACATATATATATATAGACTATCATTTGGAAAATCGTGCCAAGCCCCTGTGCAATATATAACAGTAAACACCACAAAATCACCTCTTACAATCATCTGATATACAATGCATCAGAAAAGATATCAGTATAAGATTTTCACTTCCTTGTTGATATTACCTGTAAAACAGGAGATCACAAGAACCACCTTGTACGTATATTCCGATAGTCTAGATATCTCACGTCTAGTGTTCATCGTGTCACTAATAGTTGGTGACTAACTGGTGACGATTCAAATTCCAAATACAAGTCGTTATCAATATAAGCATTGAAAGAGGAAGTGTGCATCTAACGAATGACTGTGTTTGCTTTACGTTACTAAATATAGAATAGTAGAACCAAACTTTAATACGACCTATGAATGTGTGCAGCGAAGCGATATAATATAAACATTACATGATTACCCCTAAACTTTATCTGGGATGTGCAATTTAAAACGGTAAACACTACAGATTCACCCCTTACAATCATCTCATAAACAATGTATAGCAATAAATACTACAGAATCAACCCTTACAATAATCTGATATACAATATATAACAGTAAACACTACAGAATCACCCCTTACAATCATGTAATATACAATATATATAATGGTAAACACTACAGAATCATCCCTTACAATCATCTGATATACAATGTATAACAGTATACAGTTATCAAATGGGTACGAGGGCAATAGAAATTTTGTCAGCCCCGAAGCAACAACTGTTGCACGAGGGCTTTAGCCCGAGGCAACCGTTGTTGATGAGGGGCTGACAAAATTACTATTGCCCGAATTACCCCATTTGATAACAGTTTTATTATACCTTTACGTTTTTTTCTCTATATAGATGTTTGTGCTGGTATGATAATCTGCTATATAGTCCTCCATTAACTTGACAGAAGTTTGTATGACCCTTTTAGTGTTTTGGCTATCTCTGTCCGTTAATAATGACTCGATCTCTACGTCTGTGGCGTTTTGAAAACGGGATCTATGTTTGACAGTTTCGTGAGAGAAAACAAAATGTGAGGCAACCTTCTGCAGCAACAACAAACAATCTGTGTCAATTAAGCGCTTGCATGTCGTTGTGTCTTTCAAACGTTCTGACGACGTTACAGCAGGGATGTGACAGTTCGCCGTGTGACAGTTTGCCGTGTGACAGTTTTTTCGAACTGTCACACGGTGTGATAGTTATGGAAACACATGCGCAATCGTCTAAAGGCTGATAGTCAAATTATCACATTACTTTTATATAGAGAAAAAAACGTAAAGGTATAATAATAAACACTACAGAATCATCCCTTACAATCATCTGATATATAATATATAACGGTAAACACTACAGAATCATCCCTTACAATCATCTGATATACAATATATAACGGTAAACACTACATAATCACCCCTTACAATCATCTGATATACAATATATAACAGTAAACACTACAGAATCACCCCTTACAATCATCTGATATACAATATATAACAGTAAACACTACAGAATCACCCCTTACAATCATCTGATATACAATATATAACGGTAAACACTACAGAATCACCCCTTACAATCATCTGATATACAATATACAACAGTAAACACTACAGAATCACCCCTTACAATCATCTGCTATACAATATATAACGGTAAACACTACAGAATCACCCCTTACAATCATCTGATATACAATATCTAACGGTAAACTCTACAGAATCACCCCTTACAATCATCTGATATACAATATATAACAGTAAACATTACAGAATCACCCCTTACAATCCTCTGATATACAATATCTAACTGTAAACAATAAACATACACGTTTCGTGAACCGAAATGAGTATTCAATCAATACAAATCCTACCTGAGTTTCCATAGGTGATAGAAAGCATGATTGTTTGATTCAATTAAACTTGTATAAATTCAACAACAATCGATGTGTTGCCTGAGCCCTTTTAAATGAAAGGATGTCGTTTATTTAAATGTAAAGTCCCTATATGAAAGACAGTATGCGTTCTGTTGCTGGTTGATTGGTTGGTTGGTTGATGGAGCTAAACGTCCGCTCATCATTTGAGGTTATATTTGCAATATACCATAACTGATTTAAACTTACCTCTACATTAAAATCGGCTTATGATGGACTGTATGATTTAATCACTACTTAAAACCTACTTTGAAGCATCATGTTTCAATTGATTGAAATTAGTTTTTGCTGTTTAATAGAACATTTAGTAATAACTAACCTGCTATTTGAGTTGCTAAATGCTTTCTGCTTACATTCAAAGACATATTCAAAGAAAATCAACACAAAATTGCTGCTTAGAAATAGTTTATTGTCTTTCCAAAGTGACCACAGTCTATATCCAATACAAACTGGATAGTTAATTGATGTATTAGTCCTTATTTGGAATCAGTTATTCTGTCTACATCGTCTGTTGTTTTCAGTTCTTGTGAGAAAATGTCCGATGTGAATAAATTATTGTTATGACTGCAGTATTGAGATTAGAAAAGTCATCAGGAAAATTCGAGGGTGTCCAATGAATAATGATATTGCGTATCTTTGTTGCCTGGTCAATCAGGAAGATTCCCTTAAGAAGATATTAGATGTATGATTTTAAGTGAGGTTCTTTCTTAATATATATGGAGTCAAATGCATTTGAATTAGGACAGATTCGATTGTATCTAATGAATGTGTACCAAATTAATTCAAATGAAAATTACATTACAGAGATTTGATTATTCATTATTTCATTTAATGTTGAAATTATGAATTTGCTTACATGCCAGTGTTTGCTTACTTTGAGCATAAATCAAGAAAAAATACAGTTTGAAAAATGGAGAAATTGTTCGTAAATTAATTAAAACGTACCTTCTGTTCCAAATCTGAAATGACCAAAACAAGTTTCTACCATCAACATAAATGATGTTTTTTTGTTTGTTTTTTTTTTAATCTTTCTCGAAAACGCATATGTATTCGGTGGCGAGACCAAATTTCAATTTATTCAATTCAAACTTTATTTAGAGTCGGTACACATTATAACAGATCAACAGTAGCTCTAATGAGCTGTTAAAACCGACTCATTTCTTGCTATGATATTTAACGCCCTATGGGAGACCACACGCCAGAAAATACGGCCTCCTATGATAAAATACTGCAAAACATATCTTAATTGGTGTTAATAAACGGATACTTAATACGTAAACAATGACCAATTTCATGGTATTGACAGGAAAAACAGAAAAAGATAACAACAAAAAGTCTCAATCAACGTAACCATGGTATCAAATCAAAAAATATATATGTTAATTTATTTATATTATTTTTTATTTAGCAAGGTATTTGATGTTACTTGAACATTTGAAAGTTATTGGCTATGACACAAATGAGAAAATGTCATCGCTCTAATAATTCAGTTATTCATTAATTGTGCAACTACAATTCAAGATCATATTTATGAGTATCATATATATATTGTTGTTCGTTATCTTGTTGTATTAGCACAATAGTACAATATTACAATACATGTATATGTAAAAGATAACATACCTTCGCACAAACCACCTCCTTAACCTGAAAGCAAACGTATTGTATACACACATTTACATATTTTATTTTTCAAATG
The DNA here is from genome assembly GCF_902652985.1 of Pecten maximus. Lineage (NCBI taxonomy): Eukaryota > Metazoa > Mollusca > Bivalvia > Pectinida > Pectinidae > Pecten > Pecten maximus. Next base: position 27,966,476 of record NC_047019.1, read on the forward strand.
TAACAATAACAATTGAGTTGTTATGCTTTTGTTTATGTTTGAAAAGCTCAATATGAAATTTGCATTACAAAATCAAAAATGCGAGGTCGGCAAATCATAAATAGTAGTGTAGTGTAGCTCAGTGTCGGTGAAATAGCTGTTAGAATCAATAATTTTTCTTGTTCTCTCGTCTTAGTTTCTCATTTTGCCCATCTAGTATCAACAAGCAAGGTAAAGAGTCAAAACATGTATAAATAAGGGTATGGCCTGTCCACCCAAACGTTTGAACACATTCGACATGTATTCCTCTATCCGGAGAGATATATCCGAGTATAAACTTGTCTATTTTACTCGCAATCGAAACTCCTCGGATGTGCTTAAAAGGTATGTGAATATGTCAATATATCGTGCAACGTTTGCTCCCGAATGGCACAGAGGAATAATCACTGTTGGTGTATGAATCGTAAAACATAATGTTGTTTTGGAAAATTGTTCCCCAGTTAAAAATGGAAGCTTCCTCGTCCCACTAATGAACGAGATCGGGTTATCTCAATCGAGGGCTAAGATGATTTTATAACAAAATCCCAACAATCGAGTCGTTAACCGAGGTTTGGATATTACAGAATTATAGACCGATTCTGAGATAACATGATCTTGCTCATTTACAGTTAACTGACTTTAAAATGTTAAACACGCAATTAAATATAAGACATTTTGTTAATGGTGTACAAATATCCCATCTTGAGCCTCATGTGCGTTGTATTTAAAGCCAGTCTATTTACTTATTGCAAATTGTGGAACAACTCTTAGTTAGAGTCCCTTATAACAGGACGTCTAAATCCACGATAAATTTTCGGATTATAATTAGAAGCGTTGACATTGCTACCATCCAATGCTGGTAATATCACAATTCGTCACTGTACCAGCCATATTGTGTGTTTCCACATTGATATAAATAGTCTGCAAACTTTGCTTGATTCGTTACCATACTTGATACGTAGTGATTGTTTACCTGTTCACTGTGACGTCATTTCGTAGAGGTAAAATTGAGGAAATTATTTGCAAAGAAAATGTGATCGATAAAATCAGAGATACCCGAATATTAATACGGAAAGTTAGACATTGTTTGGTATTCCACGCACGGAAGCGCTGTTGTTTGGTTATGGCCGGAAATCGATAGAATCTGAGAAACATACGTATGAGAGAAACCACCTGACCAACAGGTCAACTGTTGATTGATAATGGCGTATCTAACACCAAAGTTTGTCTCTCATGAATACATTTGCAACATAACTAGGCGAGCCTCAACCTACCTATATATCTCAAACTTTGAATGCTTACCAATAAATAATGCTTTTCGCTTTTTTGGGAAGATAATGTTTGTTAATTGTTTTGTTTAAATAAATGCAGACCTTAGTGATGTCTGTTGTGTACACATGTTGGATTGTCGGTACAAGCATGGGACGCTGCTCTGACCTCCATCAACCGGATTTATGTTACAATGGAAGAAATGTTTTCTTGTACACTTGTCATGGGTCGGTAAATGTTTAAAACATTTGGAAATGTTTGTGGTCCGATGATTTATACTGATTGCCGGTGTAGTATGTCGTTTTTCAGGAGTTTCAAGCAGACAGTGACGTCCAACACTTTCTGTCAAAATGGCGACGTGGTTACATTGTCAAACCTGGAAGCTTTACAATTGTCTTAATCGTATCACGGATTTTAGTTGTGATCATGTTGAAAGTACATCTTTCAAAGGATTGCAGGTAAATATGTAATAATGTTGTATTTGATTTTTATCTTATCTGTAAACTGGTACCGCACCAAAGATGTTTTCTTTTAGACATGTTAGTAAATCGGTTTTTGCACGTTTTAGATTGGCATTTGTTGTCTTTTTTCGTCAGACATTTTCTACATCTTTAAAACCACTTTGTTTGTTGGGGGTTTTATTGTTCTTGTGTGTAGGTTGATCAGGCAATGATTTTTTGCAGAATGAATATGATAAATGAGTTTTCATCTGTTGACGATGTACTATGACGTTATGTATGATGACACAATCATTTAGCCATCAAGGATCATACGAGATAGCAGTGGGAAGCTCGTGTGAGAAATACGTACAAGGTTAAAAAAATAAAGTCATTCAATACACTATGTAGCCATATTTCAAAAGCTACCATAGGACAAAATTATTTAATCTCTATTTTAATCATTAAAGTGATTGGGAGTTTATTGTCGGAACACTCTGTTTTAAAAGAATAGAGACTGTTTTCCCCTTAGTAATTTGATTTTGTATATCTATAAACATCTATTTTTGCAACAACAGCCGATTGGAAGATAAACAATAATCATGGTTGCTTACCCTGCTGCTCCGACACTGAAACAAGCAAATATATAAATTTCAAAATATTCTAAATTAGATTAAAAATTACATCTAGCGTACGAAAGTTTACCGATTTCAGTATTGCCTAAACAACATATTGGGAGACCAGCTATATGAATGGTTGTAGGATTTACGTGTTTTTATGTCAAATCTGGTTCACATACCATGACACATCCCAGCAAAGATGTTAACAAAAACGTTGAGGTGGCATTTGATACACTTGAGAAAAGTGAGAAATTAAATTGGAAAAAAATATACTATAAAAACATAATATTACAAGTAAGATAAACTTAGATGCAGGAGAGACACATAATTGGTGAATACTATCTTTAATAAGTGTTATTTTTTATAGAAACATACCCGGATGTATTCCGCCCTTATCTGAAATGAGGGAAAAATTGAATGCAATTAACACAAAATAATCTTAACAAATAAAAAAAAAAAAAAAATGAAGTCATGACTATTGATCTTGATGTCACAAATAATGCTATGAATGATAGGTAATTCTTTAATTTCTAAAAGCTAAAAGATACTAATAGATTTTAAGTGGGAAAAAGTTAGTGTAATCTGATGACAAAAGAAACTCTGCATACTCATTATACATATTTCAAAGAGGAAATACCTGCTAATACTGTTTTGTGTTGAATTATTTAAAATAATTTGTTGATAATTTAGATGCAACTCTCCAATAACAATGAATTCCTTAATCTTACAATAATCCCGTTTGTTAGTGTGTTATTAATTGAGCGGGCCATTGTTTAATCAACATTTTAACAATAATTTGATATAGCGCTGGCTGGAAGAAGGAGTTAAGTGAAGATGGATAAACAATCTCATATATAATTTATCAAACCTCAATATCTGCACACGAAGAACCGTTTGCTGTATTTAAACATCTTTTACCACTTTTTTTAAATAACCGAAAAATAAACGATTTTTGACAACATTCAGAACAATAGATATACATTTTCTAAGATATGCATTCATTTGAAACTTTCCATTTGAATACGAATCAATGAATGTTTTTTGTCTCTTGTAAAATAGAAACATCAGCTAAATTGTTCTCCTAACGAAAAGTACCATTGATTTGAACTTATTTCATTTGTTCACCAAAGAAATCGGTTGAAAAGTTTCTCCAAAATCGGTCAATCAATGACCGAGATATCGTCCCCCACATTGCTTGATTTGCTTCTGTCAATCTACTGCTAATCAGCGTAGAGATCTTCGCGAACAAAAGTTGTTGAACCTTTCGAATGGATGGATGGATGGATGGATGGATGGATTTCGAACACTGATCATTATATGAAACTGTAGAATTGTCTTGTAGGAGTGCACCAGTTTTACTAACTCATCCCTCTGTTTGAATTAGGAATCTCGCGGAACGAGAACGAATAACAGGTACCGGCAGATATCTCTTAGGCCTAAGAAGCGAATCCTTCTTATATAAGTCCGTGACTAGGGGAAAATGCTGAGTTCTTACCCAGCCAGTACAGGTAGGTCAAGTATCACGCGTTTTTATTGAGAACTAGTCTAAAGAGCGCATAACCACAGATGAAAATATATGGAAAAAGTTATAACATACCTTTCTGCAAAAACCCACGGAATTCTGAAATGAAAAATGGAGGGTTTTTTTCTTTCTTTTTTTTCTTTTCTTTTTTAAATTAAGAGACTATGGTTAAATAATAACAGGAGTGCAAATTTTATTCTCGTTTTAAGTAAAGTAACATGATATACATACAAACCTGCAGAGTAATGTGGACTCTCTCAATACCGGAGTAATTTAAAGCTGTCAAAACGCATGTAAATCCCTATGACTAACAAGAAATGATTTAGCCACTATCTGATATCAATTATGAGTGTCTATTATGCTGACTGTCCCTAACATTTGTAACACCAGGGTGACATTAGACTAAACGTAACACCAGGTTTACATTAGAACTAAAAGTAACACCAGGTTTACATTAGAACTAAATGTAACACCAGGGTAACATTAGGACTAAAACATAAAGGGTGATGTAATAGTTTCACAGTTGAGTGGGATTATAAGCTAGTCAGATTAAAAGATTACTTACCTTCTGATCCAGGCACTGAAGTAAACAAAATGAATCAAGTTTAGCCATCATGATTTGATAGAACATGGGCGTATAAGTATAATGATCCTTGATATCTTAGGCCAATTCTTAAACATCTACGTGCAGATGTATTGGTTTTACTTTTGTAATATGAAACATTTGTGAAAAGTAATATCATATTACATCAGTCTTTTGTGATTTGGTTATTGTATGGAAAAAAATCTACGAACTTACAAAGAAAAACATTTTTATATTAATATATACCTACATCGCTAACAATAATCGATAACAAATAATTAATGAAGCCGAAGTGAAGACAGAAATGAAAGATATAAAACATTGCGGTATTTGTCTCAATTTGCAAAACTATGAAATGATTAGGCTTTCAATTTATGCTGATAATAAACATATCTTGAAGATTTTGTGTATTAAAACGTGCCTTCATGTTGTGAAGATTTGTCTGAAAAGATGAAAGATAATAGTTTGAAAGAATATATAAACCAGGTGACATAAACTTAATACTTTATTCAAAAACAAGCACTTGTAGTATTTCCTTTTAAAGTATGTATTAAAGATTGTTAAAAATGACTGAAACCACCATCCTCAGCATCAATCAAAACCCCTTTACACCCATTTTCCGCAAAATTATATATTATCTAACTTTTGACAAATCAAAGGCCTCCATTTCATTACTATGGCAACCGCGCTATTATCAACTGCTGCAATTTTTTCAGACATCATTCAAAACCCATGTACATCAAATTTCAGAAAATAAGAAAATACCTAACTTTCCACCAAATCGGTGTGACAATAATGGCAATGTTTTCAACCAGAAGAAGAAGTCGAAGTCGTGTTCAGTAATTTGATTGTTGCATATTGTATTGTATATTCAACCGATGTATATGAAAATTAATATTTACATTTAAAATTTTCAGAAACCTGTAAATTGTCAGGGAACAAAACAGATTTCGACATAATGTCTATCATGTCAGTCAATACCGATATATCTCTTTTCATGAAAATCGCCCATCATCTGCATTTCGACCAATCAGAAGCTTCCACCAGATGAGAAACATTTTGACTGTATCTCGGACAAGGATCTACAAAATGTTATTGTAAAAAACAATCATAACAAAAACAAAAGAACAAAAAATAACAAAACAAAAACAAAAAAACCAAACGATAAAGGTACAGTCGTAAACTATGCCCAGACCATCTAACTGGTAGATACCATCCGTAGCCTTTTGAGCGAAGCCAGGAATGTGATACCTTTCAATTTGATCATATCATATGATCTGTAACCGTTTTTAATGCCAATAAATGCTTAACTAAATACCTTGTTCGTGTTTATTGTATTTGATTTGACATCAAAAGCTACCCTGTCATAGTGAGTTTACAAGGATAAGTCGACAATAAGGAAATATGTAGAACCCGTGAAACACCAAAACCAGACCTGTTTACATACAGTATGAACAAAACAATGAGAAATAAGATACAGTTGTAATCTTTTTCATTATGTATTTAAAAGATGAAAAATAAGACATAAAATTATATGCAGATTTTTTAAAAAGTTCATTGTGAATTAAAAAGTACCTTTTCTTCTTGTCCGCGTATTTTTTGCTGAAAAGACGCAAAATATCATTTTTTAAAACAATGTTGAAAATCTAATTAGCTTTAATGTCTAATGTCTTTTGATGTTCTTGGAATTTCGTTGTCATCAACTCAATTTTCACTGTTACAGGGATTCGACCGAAATTGACATGCCTGGTGCTGTCGATAAAGCAGATGACGCTTACTCATCTTGAACACGTGGTCTCATTAGCCTTATACCATTATCAATAGCAACGTTGTACAGCTATCATTTACATAATGATATTGAGTTTAAAAAAACTAGTTTCGTTTACAAATGAGTTATCATTTTCTTATTTATTTTATAACAATTTAAACTGTTGTTGTTGTTGTTGTTGTTGATGATGTTGTTGTTGTTGTTGTTGTTGATGTTGATGATGATTATTATTAAAATTATGTATTTACTAAATTAAAAATACGGTTGTTCTGTATATTGATCACAGATGATCAGTACTAGCTACTCGGCATCGCATTATGCATCCAGATTTTATATGAATACTTCGAATGCCGTAACTCTAAAAAAAATGTTATATACACTTTAATTTGTAAAACTTGTTGTGGATTATGATTACGCTTTTATGTACATAGACGGCAAATAAAAACGGAGGGATTTAGGTTTTGAAAAGTAAGCAAACATAGATACAATGTATATGTATGTGTGTTCTAAGGATGATTTATATGTCTTTTCTTTTTACAAGTTAAACAGTTATTATTTAATGAAAAATATATAATGAAAATAATTCCAATGTATTTAAGGCACAATTCTTATCTTTCCTGGTATCAATAATTGTTAATCGATGACGTCAGCAAAATCGTTGATGACTTCGTGTATTATCTTGCTGACAGAAATAAACTTTAATCTAACCGAAGAAGCCTTTGATGACAGAAAGGCCAAGTGGTACACCCATTGTAATTATGTTGTTATACATTTATATATATATAAATATTCAACTTCAATAAAAGATTTGAATGTGGATGATTATCGTGTTGATCATGAGTTAATTAATTGAACACACCGTCATGTTAAAGTGAATAATGCAACAGCATGCCCTTACTTTGTCCTGAGAAATCTGCAATGGAATCGGTTGTATGCACATTTATATGGACTTGGTGTTGGAATGAAGCAATAGTAATATCGTATGGAAAAGTGTCACTGTTTTGAACGGTTTTGTTAATCTATATGTGTTCCTACTTCTAAGGATATTAAGTTTTACTTTATGTTGTTTGCAAAACAACAACTTATGCAAGAGTCAATAAGTGTATTCTCAATAATTCATTTTGAATTTCCTTAACTCCAATAAAGGTGTTTCTGTAGAAGAAAAGTAATTCTATCCAAATGGCTTGCAGCGTCGATTATGAATCAAGCCATTCATTATTGTAACGGTTATATATCATTATGGTATTGAGTATCACTTGAGTTTTGGGGATGTCCATTGAAAATACCAGTTAAATTCAAACCTAACTTCATTACGTGAGAGATAGTACTACCAAGTTGGAACATTTACTTTTGAGTATTAGAAAAGAGGTAAAATCAATGTACTGAAAATAAAACTCCCTTTGCATTCTTGAAAAATATTACAAATACATCACGAAGTAATGTACAATTCACTGCAAAAAGACGGTAATTAATGATCTTTGTGCATAGGAATTATATCTAGTGCAAAAAGATATGATCCGCTTTTCAAGAATCGTATGGATTTTACAAACATAAAAATGCAATGCGGCGAATAAAAGTCAACATTGGAAGTGAAAGTAAATACCAAGAATGCAAAGATGATGAATTCGTAATAAATAAGTTGTTCCATTAGATACCAATTCAAATAATAAAAATATAATGAATAACGAAGACATTTAAGATCGACCACTTTCATCAAAACATGCAAATTTTATTTTCACAAGATGTTCGAAAATACTGTATAGCCGGATATTTACGCGGGAATGGTTTTTCGCAATTTTGCGGGTTATTTATGTTATCGCGAAAATTTTATCCGTGAAATAATAAAACACGGCTAAATAGTACTAATGAAATAAACTACGATTAAGACTGTCGTCATATTGTACCCCGACTCTGCCAATCATCCAAGGTGATATGATATATCAACAGTCACGAGTTAAATAGCTTGTGACTCGACATCACAAGCAATATTCTCGAATTCAAGTTCAATATTGTGACAGTGCTGAGGGATTGATAGCCTTTTGATATTAACGAATACTTACATCCTTCTCCATACACTGAAATAGACAAAAACATACATGTTTAGGCAGTGTGTTACTCATTATGTATACAGTATAAACGTGTGATGATCTTTGTTATTGTCTTTGCTATTTGTTATATGTCAGTTTGTAAACATCCACGTGGCTGGAGTGTTGCTTTTACTTTTGCAATTTGGATAAAAGTGAAAAGTAATTTCTCTCGACACATGTAATTGCAGATTGTTGTTAGACGATGAATGTTCAAATCATCTTGTTCAAATTTACAAAGTAAAATCAGTGCTTATATATGTTCAAAAATAACATTGACTCAAATCTTTCCCGATGTAGCTAACACACAAGGTCATATTCAATAGCAAAACAATAAATCAACATGAGAAACACTAAAGACAACCAAAGTACAATGAAGAAAATAATGAGGCAAAATTAGTCTGGTATTTGTCTCACTTTCTAATAAAGATAAGTCTTTATAAGTTCATGGTGATAATACATTATCTTGCTAAGTCGTTTTTCGTGAATTGAAACATACATTTTTGTAGCAGTTGGCTAGCTGGAAAGATAAACAAATAATTATTTAGATTTATTATTGAAAATATAAATATATATAACATAGTAACACAAATGACGAAGGAAGACAATTTTTTGACTCGTGCCCTGAACGGTCCTCGAACTCACGATCTACGGCACCCAATCGCCTAGCCAGAAATACCCACAGCTTATACCGAAAGCACTTCTGAGCTTCTCTTGATGATCCTTTACCGAACGATCGACAATTGCGTCTTGATTCGCCTCTCTGCCAAAGAGCAGAAAATAAGGGGAATAACCCGTTCGAGGAAAGTGTGAGCTCAACACCAGCAGCTCTATATGTAAACTACTGAATTTTCGTCAGTCATTCATTTGGATGGAAGAACCAACTCGCGTAGGAAAACACGCTTTGTGGTAAATGCCTCACTTCTACACCCCCACCTCCCTCGTTTACACATAACCAAGTTCTTTGTTCTGGAGAAGGTACTATCATACGATTTTGAGCTAGATTTACATGACAAGTGCTGTCGATATAGCAGATTACACTTGCTCATCTTGAAAATGGTTTCGTTCACAAATGGGAATTCTCATCATCTACTTTACTTAGTAGTAAAGAGTCAAAAGTTTTCATTTTATTTCCAAAGGAGAAGCATTTTTCAACTGCCAACGAGTATCCATTATTACATTATTAAAAAAAAGTTATCAATAAGGCAGGTTCGTGGGTATTCATTTTCCGTTATGCCCTTTGAAAGGATAAGTGATCGACACTTATGATGATGTAATTCAGCAGTCTGTATACTCAAGCATGTAACACCGAGGTAACTTTTGAAATAGCTATCATTTGTCACTTTTCAAGAAAAAAATCAAAATACATTTTATTTCACTTACAATGTTTTGGTTTTGGATCAGTTTTTTTGTATTACCAACATCAATGCAAAATCCATTGGCAAATAGTCACCAACATCTAATGAGATTGATACCACTAGTAGTATGTACGTCTCTTTAACCCCAACCTGACCTACTACATGTATAACCCCAACTTGACCTACTTTAACCCAACACCTGCGTGACCTACATACGTCATTTCCCCTCACGTGACACTTGCGTGACCTACTCAACCTTGGGATACTTTAACCCCATGACGTCATTGACCCACCCACCTAACACTGTGTGATCACCTAACAAGGTGCATGACCTAATTAACTTTATGAAACCTTAAACCCCAATTTGAGCGCGTCATTTCCCCTCTCACGGGAACATCTGTGTGATCTTGAAACTTTAACCCCAGACCCCCGAGAACACCTGTGTGATCTGCCCCAGACCCCCCTGACGTTATTGACCCTTATCACGTGAACACCTCTTGTGAAACTTTAAACCCCAACTTGACCTACCTATCGAAGAGATTATTTCAACCAAAACGTGACCTAGTTTTTACTTACAAAAACGTATAAAAGATCCTGGATTCTTGGCATACGGCATCAGTCTTCTCAGGAGCTACATACACTATACCTACCGTCTGAAAGATCCAGATACATACCCATCACCGTCATTTGGGCTGTACATCTAAGCTGGAAGAGGTGAGTCAAGTTGAATTTTGGCTTTTATTCGACAACTAAACAAAAGAATGGAGATGTTTATTTCCTCCATTACTGACATTTAGAAGTAAAAATTTGCTGCTTTTTTTTTTTTTTTTTTTTTTCCATTTTTTTTTATTTCAATAAATCAAATCTCCGCCTCTTTCCCAGGAGCATCTTCCTGACTTCGGTCAGCTCCTGGATAGCTGACTCTATATTTATTATCATTTTTTCCTTGTTGTTACTGAAAAGATAAGAACAACAAAAACTTAAGAAATCATTTCTTAGAATAATCTTCCTCTTGAATAATCGACAATTTCATGGTCGTTTAATACTTACTCCGTCATCGTTTCTTCTTGTCCGGTATGTTTCTGTTAAAACAGAAATGAAAATAATGGTTTTCCTTGACTGAATAACTTATTAATATATATTTAATAAATGTATGTCACTAAACCGAGAATAGTTGAATGTAAACATTATACTTACAAAGAGAACGGTGTCAATCTTTGTGTTGGTGTCGTAGAGGTTCTGGACGGGGCTACTGTTGGTGTCGTAGATGGTCTGGTCGGGGCTGCTGTTGGTGTCACATGTGGTGTTGTTGGTTTCGATGTCCACTCACTTGTAAATGAAAAAGACATATTAATTAAATTATATAATATTTGTGTATCCCTGTATTCAATATGTGATACTTTTACCGTGTTCCGTGATTATAGACAATACAGAATGAGAGAATGATTGTTTAACTTACTCAAATAGGGACTCATCAAAGTCTTCCAGGCTGTAAATTGAAAGAAAAAAATATTGTAAAAATAATGCACATTGGACGTAAAAGATAGGAAGAGATTTTGCTCATCTCAAGGTAATTGTTTACAAATGATTAGTTACTACTATTTCCCGATATCTTGAAAATAGATTCCTGTCGATAGTAGATCATCAGCCATGTTGATTTCATTGGTGTCTGTGTCGAATGGTTAAAATGTGCCCCCTTTTATAGATCTAGATCAGACATGGTTTCCTTGACTGTTAGCCCACACCAAGTATCCAAATTTGAAAATAACCACCTGCACCATACCCTATTAATCATGAGTTAAGTTGTGTCTAGAATTTTTAATGACACATTGACTTACTATCCGTGATTCTATTTTTTTTTTTTTTTTGCATTTGGTAATTATATCGTGATCTAACATCTCACTTTTGACCCCAAATTTATGTGTCTAGAATTGTTTATGACACCTGGACTTACTATCCGTGATTCTATTTTTTTGCACCTACACCATACCCTATCAATCATGAGTTAAATAACATCTGCCTTTTGACCTTAATTTATCTGGCTAGTCATTTTTTATGACACCTGGACTTCTGTAATCTTTAAACTTGTGAGGATATTTTTTTAATTTAAATATTTGGTAATGATATCGTAACACGAATAAAATCTGCCTTTATCACCTAACGTATTTTATTTACACGATACTATTATCAATCAATGTTTAGATAGACCTGTGCCTTTGTCGAATATTTAAACCATTCAGACATATTTGAAATTGGCGCGTACACGATAAACTGTTGAACTATGTTAATGAAGCTGTCGGTTTGAAAGGTGAATAAAGAGAATGAGGATGTTAATCATCAAGTCAAGGAAGATATTTGTAGACATTCCTGATAAATAATTCTACACAATTAATCGATAATAATCCAATTTATAGAATATATTACTTTTACGTTCATCTATCTAAAACGTTACTTTTAATCTAAATTACCGTACGCGTGTCAGTGTACTGACTTGATTTACATAATTGTTTACCACGACTAGGTCACAAGCTAAAAAGGTATAACTTACCACATCCAAACATTAGCCGGCAAGCTATATTAAGTTTACAAACTATTCACAACATCTATTCAAGTATTATAATACACCTATCTATTTTTCTGCTAAAAAGAAATAAAAACTAAATCTACAAATTCAATTTGATTTTTCGACATAACAGTATTAACTTGACGATCCGGTATTGTAGTAAGTGAAGAAAAATAAATTAATGAACCCAATGGTTAGGGAGTATGTTAAATAAAATAAAATTACCTATGTATATTGTTAGGTGTAACATGTGCTTAAGTCATCGACGATGAAGTAATTGAATATGCGTTGTCCTAACAATAGGTCTCATGCATATATATACGTCCATCTCTATCACAAAGTTAATGAGGCGTAACGCTATCACTGTCTCTCGGCATAGTAAATTCTACACATTACGTTCATTCATAAAACTACTCAGTGACCTCAAGCTAATTTACATTTCAGTCAAAACATGAAGGGGTCCAAGACGGGGTAATTATTTTCCATGATTAGTTTAAAATTTTAGAGTTCTTTGAACTGTTTTTTTCAGAATGGAGCATTTCCCCGAATTGAAAGACATCGTGGATTCCTTTGATAATAGCAAGGAATTAGAAGATTTTGCAGAATTTGCTGGGATAAGGGATGACCACTACGTGAAGCAAAAACTCATTGATTTAAAATGGATAGAGCTGGAATTGTATTTGGATTTACCGTCTCTACCGAAACGACACAAACTTTACCAGTATGGCGGTCAACAATCATCTAAACCTTATGAATTGAAAAAAGTGTCGGAAAAACAGTTTAAAAGCAAAGACGGCTGTCGACACCAAGTATCAAGTCCATCTAGACAAAGATTTCTGGAATGATAAAAAACTAAAGGACATACACGGAGATCTTCATGACATGTTTAAACATGTTTTAGACGAAGCTAAAGATGGATCAGCAGACAACGATGTGGGTCGTGTCCTCATCCACCATCCTAGTTTGGACAATGCTATCGTGATTCCATTACATCCCTTAGAAGAGCTTGATGCCGATCTCGTCATGGAACATGTCGAAAAGGTCCTACAGAGTCACGAGGAACTCGCTGTGACGGAAGATTTCGATATTGACATTGGCATTATCAACGTCCCAAAAGGGAGTTGTAGGAGACGAATTACGGACATATCCGGCGGAGACGATTCCATCAAAAAGAAAACGTCGCTTGTTCAAATCGTCAACGAGGACAGTATGTGTATGGCGCGATCCATAGCCGTCTGTTGGACACGCACCAATAAGATTTCTAACGACGAATGGAAAGAATTGCCCCGAAACGAACCACAGAGCCCTATGACGCAACAGATACTCCGCCATGGGAAAGTTCCGGATTGGTATTATCGAAAAGTCGTTGATCGGAAAAGAAAAGAACAAACATATTTGGCTGCTGCCGATATGGCCGACGTTCCTACCGATCGACCGGCCAGTTTAAACGACACTTTGGCATTTGAGGAATTGCTAGGCGTCAACATTTTTAGTGGTCAGTGCCAGATTGGGGAACAACTTCATCAAAATCACGGACAACGCCGATAGGAAGAACCTGTATTTATACTTGATGGAAGACGGAGAGATACAACATTTCCATGCCATCGTCAACATCAGCGGATTTTTTTCTAGTTCTTATTTCTGCAAGACATGTTTGAAAGCTTACAGTCACAGGGAAAATCATTCATGTACAACGACATGCATCGTGTGTAAGACAAGTAAATGTACGGAGATGGATGGACAGATGTCGTGTATCAAATGTCAAATGTCCTGTCGATCTTTGGAATGTTTTCAACGCCATGTGGATAAACCGAAATTTGTGACGGGGCCAAATAAGGGGAAACCACGCCAGAAATCCGAATGTGAAAAATGGTAGAAATGCACTGTGTGTTATAAAGTACTGGACCGTACTTTGCGCGAACCGGAACACCACAAATGTAGAGAGTACCTATGCAAATCCTGTCAGCGTTACGTAATAGAGGATCATCTCTGTTACCTTCGTGCGAACCCCGCCAACGACATGCACATACCAAAGTTCGTCTTTTTCGACTTTGAATGTACACAAGATACACTATTGCAATGCGACGAGGGTTATCTCCCCGGAACGTCATGTCAAAATTGTGACAGTGGGACGTGTAAGGATTGTACCCGCTGTCAACACTGCTCCTTTTCCTGGTGTGGAAAATCGGAACACCGTCCAAATTTTGTAGTGGCACAGACAGCCTGAATCGTACCAAGTAATGTGGACC